>NW_008687450.1:9189-53478 GCF_000695815.1 Acanthisitta chloris | reverse complement strand
AGCAGCTTTTTACATTAAGAAAACAAGCAGAAATGGCCAGTGCCTTGGTGAGACTACAAGCACCAGCTATGAAAATGTCAGTGGTATTTACTAACACTGGAGTGATGGAAGCTTCATAATAGTTTAAAGGCACAGAAAATTCCTTCCAGGAATTTTTTTTCCTCCACATATACAAAGTTAAGGCAACATGCCTTTCCTTAAATAATGCACGAATAATGCATTCTCTTTGGATAATTCAAACAAGACTGCAAGTAAAAATTTAAAAGACCACCCATAATAGGTATTTGGTGAATGTCTAAAAAACCCAAAAGAGTATCTGTATCTAAGATTGCTGACACATACTCTCTCTCTCCTTTCTGGTAGACAGACGTATTTAAGTTTGAGTTTTCATAAAAATAAAGAAGCTATCTTTCTTTTTATTATAAATTAACAGATTTCACTCATGTATCAGAGAAAAGCATGATTGTATTTATTTTTCTAATTTAAAATATTTCTCTACTTATTTATTATTAAATTTCAAACTGTGGAGTGTTCTGTCCCTGAAGCAGCAAAGCTTTCCCACATATTGAAGAACATAATACATAAACAACTTCTTGTTCACAGCCATCAGTATCTTGAAAACAATAATTGGTCAACAGTATATTTATAGAATCATAAAACGATTTTGGGTTGGAAGGGACCTTAAAGATCATCTAGTTCCAACCCCCTGCCATGGGCAGGGGCACCTCCCACTAGACCAAGTTGTTTAATAAAAAAATTATGTCAAAGGTTCACATTATTATTATTTTTAAAATAAAAATAAAAAGCCCAAAGTAGTAAATTAAAATGTAT
Organism: Acanthisitta chloris; assembly: GCF_000695815.1. Taxonomy (NCBI): domain Eukaryota; kingdom Metazoa; phylum Chordata; class Aves; order Passeriformes; family Acanthisittidae; genus Acanthisitta; species Acanthisitta chloris. The sequence continues at coordinate 52,647 of NW_008687450.1, read as the reverse complement.
TTGTCTTACTTTTCCTTAATAGCAGTTGTGCTGTTCTGTGAAACAAGGCAAAGAGAAGGCTTTTATCTTTCTTAGTTTAGGATCAAAAATTGCACACAGGCCACAAGAACTGAACTGACAGACCAACACAAGAAGCCTGTGAAGCAGAGTGATGCAACTGATGTCTGATAACTAACCAGATTTAAAAAGAAATCGTGTATTTTAGGGAAAAAAGAACACCAGTGGGATACATTTGTCATTGTAAGATTACAAAACATTGAACCCTTGGTTCATATTTGCCTCATTGGTTTCACATTGCATTTCTACAACTATTCCTGGACTAAAACATGTTCAGGGAATATAACATGCCGTAACCAAGGCCCAGTGCAATATTTCATTCTAAGAAAAATATATTAATCATTAAAAAATGTTCTCTGGAATTAGCAACAAAAGAGCAGTGGGAACGATTTGCACGAACTTCGCCTTTGTGATTCAGTAAGTACAACAGCAGTGATTTGAACCTTCCCATTCAGTACTTTGTGGTGGTACTAACCCAACATTTCAAAGCAAACATCAGTTGCACTGACACAATTTCCCATGTGTTTAGTTCCATAGCAGAGAGAAAGACTTTTTGAAAATTTCACCTACTCAAAGTGAAATTCGCCTCAAGGCTTCATGAGACTTCTTTGAAGTTTATAACCTAAGGTTTCTATAGGACAACAATTTACATAATTCAAAGGAGAGCTTTAAGGAATGATCATGGATGACTACTTTTTAAGTAAACAGACATATACCCTTACAGGGAAAAAGAAGGAAAAGGAAAAAGAACTAAAGCCTCAGTTTTTTTCATTAAGAAAGTATCATGTTTTTAACCTTCTAAGCATTCTACTTAAACCATTAAATAATTTTATTTGTACTCTGTTTATCTTTCTGAGAGCATCAGGAATTTGACAAAGGCAGTAACTTGCAAGCAGAACTCATGGGTAAAACCAAAAATATGATATCATTCTTCACTGTATCGTGGTAAGATCTAGCGACCTTTTTTCTCCCCATAGTTTAGATTTCTTTATTCAAATATAATAGAGTAAATTCAGCTTGCCAAGACATAATGTTCTCTCTGCTATTACTTGAATAATTTAATTTAGCATTTGTTCCAAGACTATTTTCAAAAAGAACCCATAAACTCCTATGTCCTCTAACCTCTTCAAGCAGTGGCTTCCGCATTTCCTCAAAGAATGTAAACAGCATTAAAAACAACATAGTACTAATGGATAAAACACTACTTTTCTCTGGACAAGGCCAGTAAATATACCCCCTTTCTGTCAATGCTATTTACAGATGATGATAACTGTGCAATCAGATAATGGTTAACAAATTTTAATGAAGTCTGCATTATCTATCAAATCCTGACCTTGGTGATAAATAGGGAGCTGACTGTGGCTTCTTAGACCCAAACCATCAGTCTAAATGCAGTGAAAAAGCAGAGTGAAACAATACTCAGATATTGGGTTACAAATGTGGCTGAGATTACGTTAGCCTAAGGGATATTTGAACCGCTTTGAGTGTTTTATATAATAATACCACATTGAAGTGCACTGTAAAAAGCAGTTAATCTCCTCGGGCATATCACCCAGCAACAATTCTTTCCTAACTTTTCCCACAGATTCATGGCAAATTTCCAAAAGTTCAGAGGTTTGGTGAGTTTAAGCCTCTTTAAATTCAGATTCCTATCTAAAACTCCCTCATTTCTGATCCAGAAATCTAATTAGATATGATATTCCCATTCCTCATTATGCCAGAAAAGCTCTGCAAGTTTCCTTTCCTATTGCTGCTGCAACACAGCAGTTGTCATTAAAGGACCTGCTCTTGAATACTGCAAGCACGAGAACATGTGGCGCAAGACTGTATGAGTGAGACCTCAGCAACATGACCATCAAGTTTCTCACATTTGAATGCAAACAAACAGAACTTTCCAGGACTCTCCAGTTAAATTCACCACATGACTATACTGAATTTTAAAGCAATGAAGATAGACCCTCTTCCTGCCCAAACCTTATTTCATTTTTACTCTGTGATTGTCTAGAAATCCAAGTGAGATCCTGGGATGTCCAAAGAAGCTAGTTAACTTCTATTTTAGAATATGTTCTCCTACTGTATGGGTCCATAAATCAATCCATGCTTATCCAATACTTTTCAACGTATCCAAAACAGCTATTATCCTTTCTGAATGTTGCCTATACCCAATTTCTCTTTAAGAAATACTCAGAGAATGTGTTAAAAAGTGGCTGACTTAAGTTTAAAAAAAGCTTTATTTCATTTCTACTTCAGAAATTCAACAGACAAACACTGCTGACTGAAAATCTGAAAGAGGATGGCATCACTCTTTGGCATGCTGCTTAATTAAGTCTAATGCATTATGCATGATGCCCTCCTGGCTCTGGCATGACATAGCCAGCTGTGGTTCACTGCTTATGTTTCTGATGGGAAAGCACAAGATAGTGTAACACTTACCTCTTTCTTTCAGTACCTTAGCTCTCATTGATGGAAAATGTAACTAGAGAACTGTTCCATCAAATTTATTATGTACTGTTTACCTGTATGACAACATGTAATACTTTTTCTATCTAATGTATGGAAAACATGACATTATGGAAACGCATATTGAAGTATCTGTAGGGGAACCTGCTGGGGTTTTTTTCTATCTGACAAACTTCAGTATGTTTAGTTGCTATTTCAAGGTGTTCAGATACATTATTTCACTACTGTAGAAGATGATGGAAATATAGTGCAGCTACATCAGTTTGAGATTTTTAATGGCATAGACACAACTTTCAGAAATATCGTTAAAAATAAATGGTATCTATTGGTATTATTATTGGTTAAAAAAATGGTATTTATACTGCACTACAGGGTTGTCTTGTTTGCAGATGTGGTATTAAGAGGATTTCTCCACTCCACAGCGGCAAACAAAATGCAATGCTCTCCAACAGTTACATTTCCAAATAGTTTCTCACCTTTAACACTTCCCACAAATGATATTATGTACAAAGTGCCACCTCATTACAAGAAACCCCACCACCTTTGGCTCAGGAAATGCCCAAGTCATCGATCCCATGATACTTGGATAGTACTCTGGAAAAATGCCATGATATGCTTTACATTCTTCCTGGGCATCTGCTTTGGCCCTGCTAGAGACTGGGTCAAACATGCTTTGGCTGCTCTTACATTAGTATGCCTTATGCAGTCCTTCATGAGAACAGAATTTGGTTTTGTCTTTTCTTTGGTCCTTTATACAAAACAAAAAACTATCAAGAGGTCAAAAATTCATGTTGCAAGAGAAAAACTCCATGAGCACACAGAATTAATGAAAATTGATAAATATATGCAAAATCCTTTGTCTACATATGATGTTCTCTGTCCAACGTTTTCATAGCCCTTCCTGAAAATGAAGGTCTTTATGAATATCCACGACCTGTGTAAGCAGCACACACTAATTTTTTTGTTCCTATGATAAACATGAGTTACCCGAGCCAGGCTTTTTCAATACCTACTGAAAGTCATTATTCATACACCTCTCTTCACTGTCTGAATTTCTGTAGTTCCATAAATGCAACAGTGACCTTTAAGAGCATTAATTGTATCTATTTTACTTTCTGTACTTTCCTGTTTCCAGAACATGATTAATTTTTGGCAAAGCATATGCTTCACGCAGCTGAAAACCCTGGCAATTCACAAGTATAGATTAGTCAGACAAGAGGAAACACTGTCCAAAATTCTGCCATCATTTAAGCCATCCAAACCCACTGAAACGAGTAAAGCAGCACAGAAGAAAACAGTGTGTTTTATCTTCTGGGCCTAGTTTTTTCTACAATACAGGAAACATTTTTAAGTGGCAGAATTCTGCATGATTATTTCAATACTGGATTTCTGAAGTGAGAAAATAAGTACCACCTCAGACTTTTCAAGGAACTACTTAGCAATAAGAGTATTTGAATTTTGTTATCTTGTGTGATTCTGTGAAGCTTCTTGGAAAAACCTATTTACAGAAGCTTATGAAATTGATCCCTTTCATCCTTCTATAGACTGAATGGAAACTTAAATACTTCAAAGGACAATTTTTACTCCTGTGTACTTGGCAAGGTGTACATGCTCTGTCATGAGGAGTTGTAACTGGGTCTTTCTTGGATGTATTAAGGACAAAGTGGGGTGATCTCTCTAGGTCACAACTTGAAAATTAGATTATGGAAATATCTACTACTACCTGGTATAATTCTATACACAATTAGAGTAGCTAAGTTCGTAAGTTAACCTTCAGACTGCCTTCTGTGGGCAACCTTTGCATTCCTGTGAACTACTGCATTAATAAGCACAGCCAAGACTTGGAGGAAGTCTTTACTATTCAGGTTTCCTTAGTTCTGAAAAACTACTTTTTAATGACTGATCAGTTTACTAGAAGTGAACAGAAAGCATTAATGATGAGATACAGTTTACTTGTGCATGTTTTATAGATTTACATTTCCTGTTTCTTTCTATTTGTGGAAGTTGTATATACTCTTCACACTGCATTTCAACCTTGGTGTCGAGACACCGTGGAGTCACAGGCCCACAAGCGACACACCAATCCCACTCCTCCAGAGAGTTACTCCTCTTAACTGCCAAGCTGACATTATAGATCATCCCATTTATCATATTTTTAAAGGAAACAAAGCACTGAATACTTCTCAGGCTACATTATGGCCTTGAGCTCCCCTTACATGGGAGCACAAAGAGGCTCCTACATGCTTCCACACACAAGCAGGAGACCATAGGCTGGGCAACACTACTCGTACAGAGCCCACAGTAACTACACAAGAACAAACTCCGCAGCCATCAAAAAAGTGTGTCTGTTTTTGCTAAAAGTACTCATCCACAAGTGAGATAAGATGGCATGAACTGGATTCCCTTAAACCTCCTCACACACCACTGATAATAGCATAAAAATAATCTGTTAGTGTGGTTTTGAGAAGAGATAAAGTGCAATTTAAGTTACAGCCTACTGAAGTTTGGCCCACTTCACATGTGGTCCATGGAGCAGAAGATATGCTATGCCAAAACTTAAATTACTCCATGTCCATGCTAAAAAAAGCAATGAAAATTTTACTAAATATGCAAAACCAAATGTTTTGTAAATTCCTCTCCTTTCCCATGGTGAAATCCTCTTGTGTACAATTAGCATTTACTAAGCTTACTGTTGTTACAAAAAAAGAAAAGAAAAAAGTTGTATTAAAGTGCCCAAATGAATTCCATAGAGAATGATTTCCTGCATTTAGAAAAGAAGCTGCAGAAGAATCAAATTTTAAACGAGGTTTCCTTTATCCTGACCCTTCCTTTGGGGTGTGTTAGTTGTTTACTTGTAGGAGCAACACCTAACACGCACAGTATTAAACGTTTCCCCACAATCTCTTGGGTGAAACAGGGTTTCTTTAAACAGCTTTTAGTCAACTAGCACAACGGGAGCATCCTGATAGCTACCCATGTAAGCATTACATTTCCATTTACTTTTATCCTGAACCCATTAGAGGCAAATTGTGAATAGTGCTTTACAGCCATAAAATACAAGAAAAAGCACAAAGGGTGCTAGGACAAGGGACCTGTGGGTTCACTTAGGCCAGGTCTCTTCTCTCCAAATGGGAGATTCTATACCAGGTATCAGGATGGTCTCAAGATCTAGCTGCAGTAGAAGAGCATAAAGGAGGGTCACAGCATAGGGCTGCAGGGTGACAGACCCTGCTACAAACCACTCCGGCACATTTCTTCAAGGGCTGCTGCCACAAGTCAGATAACCCTTATCCTTTCTACTTGTCTCTCCCAAGAGAAAACTAAACTGAAAGACACAATCCAGCCTTAACATGTAGGATTTCATTTACAGCAGCATTATTCATTTATCCTGCTGGATAGGGAACAGTACTCCATTCCCACAAGAGCTGCAAGATTAAGAATGCCAGATCAGGAACGAGCCAGAATGATGCTAACACAGCCAGAGCACATAGCTCATACAGAGATTCTGTGGACCCAGTAAGCAATGGGACTACTCCAGTATGAAAGTCTGCTACCCTCTTCGCCCTCTTTGAATAATACTCCTGTCTGCTCTGATCTCTGTTAAAAGATAGTGTACAAGACAGACTGACTTGCCAGGAAAGTTACTGGCAAATCATCTCATACTCTTAAAATTCCTCCCCTCAAACATGTCCCAACTGGAGAAACACACTTTGCCCAAAAGGGAAAAGTGTGCAATATGTAGCTCCAGCTACTCTGTCCAAGAGATACGAAAACAGTAACTAAAAGGCCCTTAGCTCTACCTGTTATCCTAAAAACCTCCTGTCTGCACATGATCACATCAGGATTAAAATCCTGAAGTTGAATTTTCTGCTTGGCTACACTAAGATGTCTCTAATACTGTGAACTACTGGCATAGTTAACACTAAAACCCTAACACGCAGCCATGAGTACCAAGGTAAAAAAAATCAGAACAAACTCCAGCTTGCCCTCACCTATTTCATGATGGCAGTTGCAGTGAATTCTGGCCACAGACGCTGACTCGGGACTATTCCCGGAGTTGTCGAGGCCTCAGTTGGTTACAGCAGAGCAATCCACAGAGCTGCAGCTGCAGCACTCACTTGTATACATGCAAACTAGGAACAAGCCCTAGCTTTGAGAGGGTGTGAAAGAGTCCTGTTCAGTTTGGGTGCTACATCACAAAATAAAAGTCCTTTCTGTCTGAAAGAGAGGCATTTAGACCCCTCTGATTGATGCTGGAGGAGTAATTTCTCCTACAGGCCCTTGATGAGCCTGGCTGCACTGATAGCCTGACTTGAAGTTTAACACTAAACTAATGTGAACAATGAATCTTCAGTGAGCTAACCAGGCTTTAATAATCCTTCAAGAGCAGCTAGCAATAACTGAGCAGCATAATAGCAAGTTTCCCAAAACGGGGTCATCATGCTGGAAACTGGGGCTTGTGTGTGAGAGAGACAATGATTACACTATTTAATCACCAGCTCCACCATTCCAACTATTCTTGACCATAGTGTCTACTTTTAGACAATACAGTGATCATGGTCAGTGCAATCATACTGTGTAGCAGTCAACAGGAAAGCTAAATTTTCACATACAAAGCACACAAATTTCTGAAAAACTTTATTCTGGCAAAATTTTATAGATTTACATAGTTTCTTAACTACATCACCAGATACTACTCTAACTTCTAGTGCTTCAGGAAATATTCTGAAGAGTCAATATCAGTACATTATAATTTCTTATGACATGAACTACCTGTAGAAAGCAGCTGGGAATTAAAAAGCAACTACCATTGCATATATTCTGTGTATATGCATATATAACAATTCAGGTAAATAAAATATTAAAATTAAGTTTGAATATGTGTATAAATGTATATAAAAAGGTACCAGAATAAAAACACTATAAATAACATTGCTCTATGCTTATCTACCATTTCGTTCTACCTTTTTTGCCACAGTTAACACCTACCATTAAGAAACCTTTGTCAATAATTTTATATTTAAATTGTATTAAAATATTTTAACATTAAACCAGCTAAAAATACAGGGTTACTTTAGTCTTTGGTCTCACACATGCACAAATCCACTGAAGCAGGGATAATAATGAACAGAATTGGGCCCTAAAAAGTTCTAATTTGACACTAATCAGTAATAAAAGGCAATGCAAACTTGTGTTAAACTGATTACACCCATATAGCAATATCTGCATAATGGCTTTAGCTGCTTAGCAACAAAAGTACAAGAATACCAGATAAAACGGATTAGAAGCTCTGATTAGTCCCAGATGAATGTAACAGTGGCCAGTCAGTTAGGTTAATTTGCACTGTATATCATAAATGACACTCCTCTGAGCCATTATTGCAGAAGACATTTAATTTTTTAGTACAAATACACGTAAGAGAAATAAGACTTGCTTTTACATTACCCAAGACAGTTTTGCTCACACACTACAGTGGTTCTTCTTAAATTAACTTAGAAAACATGACTCACAGAAATCATAAGCATGTGATTCTCTTTCCTTTTGGTTCTTTACATTTTCTTACACAAATAAAACAAGTCACTTAAAAAATGGAACTCCATTTTACACTTTTCACAATGTTTTACTTTTCCATACTGATCCCTGTGTGCTATAATAATATTGTACTACTGGACTTTCAAACCTTTTTTGGAAACAGTTAAATAAAAGCCATGAGTAGCAAAAGAACTGATTATTCTTGGTTTTTAGTGGGGTCTGATGCAGAAAGAGGTTCAAAGATTTGTCAGAATAACAAAGGGATATCATGACAGCTGAAATGGAAATAAACAATATTAAATTTCAGCCTTATAAACACTTGACTTCTAGCATTACCCAGTGTGTGCTAGGCACAGTGCAAACAGCAGACAGGAATAACACCTGAACCACAGGACTCACAATCTAAGATACACAACAGTTAAGGGATTGACACAACTACAGGGTCACCACAGACTCTTCTTAGATGCCCTTCAGTTCTGCCACTGTCATACAGCTGATCTCTACCTTGTAACACCAAAACACAGGAAAAAAGTGAATGGCCTTGCAGGTCAGCTCCAGAGCTATGCTATGGATAGATACGTTGATTCTAACACTGTTAAGGAAGAAGAATGTTTTTATGAGTGGTGTAAGCCTAACTATTTACCTGCAGTTACTGACTTTCTCTACCATTTATTTAACTACCTGTTTTGTCTAATAGAAATAGCTATAATGTTGATTAAAGGTCCTTTACAAGTTCTGCAACTCTATCACTCAACAAGAATATTGCTCTGCACTAATAATACTCTCTCTATTGTGTCTGTTGAACACAGTGCTATGAAAAGAGCAGGAGAGCATGATTTCCAAATTTATCTAATTTCGTGAGGCTGGATAAAAAAATCAAATGGTAGATATTAAAAGTAGTAGCTCTCTAGTCTTCTAATTTTATAATGAATTATCATAATAAAGCTTTCACTCTCTTAAATAGTTTTAAAACCATTTTACTGGTGAAGTATTTATTAGGATAATTCATAAAAAATTATAGGGTGTGCACATATATGTGTATGCATCTCATAGCGTAAAGGTCTAGAAAATTTAAAGTACTATGAAAGCTGACAGAAGTGTAGGAGGAATAAAGTGAAGGTAGTTATATTTTCTAGATTCTCAACTTTCCATTAAAAACACTTTAATTCTCACAGTCCTGAAACTTCCAAATGTGAACAAAGCACCATAAATACAAGAATGTCTTCAGAGAAAATAGCTCTGGAAAGACTTAAATCCCCGTTGTCAGCCACCAGACTGAAGCACTACCAGTAAAACCTAATGTAGATACAGTTCCATAGTTGATCACTGAAGCATGGGATGAGGTTGGAGTGAAGAGGATACTGGAGAGCAAAACTGGGGAGCATTAGCATTATTGTCAGGTAAGATATTCCTTAAATCAAGGGCACAACACACAGAAGAAGAGAAAAAGAAGATAGGAGGAAGAGTGAAAACAGAATGAAAACAGCAGTAGTTCTGAAAACCTCTGATGTTTTCTCAATAAAGGACACAATGAAGTCCTGAATAAATCAAAGACGATGATAAGCAAAGGTCAGTTATTACAAAAATGCTGTACCCTGTCTGCTAGGCCTTGGGCAAGTTTCGCTATGGGAATGCCAAACACAGAATGCAGTTTTCATTGTTTCTATTCCTGCAGACAGCCTACAGGCAAAACACAGTCCAAACCTCTGAATACACTGAGGCAATGACCATATTCTGACAAAAAAAAAGAAGGGAAATGCTGCCATAGTATAGGAGTGTTGAAAAGCACTATCCAACTGTGACACAGTTTTATAAGGTATGCTGCACTAGAATAGCTAAGCTCCTTCCACATAAAACCACACCTCAGATGAGGTATTGCATCTAGATTTCACATTCTTTCTGACATGTAGGACTGGGTTGTTGAGTTTATACCTCAAACTTTTGCAGACAAGACATCCTATATCAGCTACGCATGCTTTATGCCAAGCTTTGGAACAGAACCCAGATCTCTTAACTTCCAGATCACTGCAAAATGATCCCTGAAGTTCAGTATTTGAATATATAAAATTTTAATATAGAACCCTGATTCTGGGCAGGCTCATTTTTTTGATGGGCTTAAAACAAACTCGCTTGGTCAAAATTTGCTTTTCGATTAAGTAGGAACATGAGAAATATCAGTCCCAAGAATATTTCTTTAAAATAAGGAAGCTAGATGGGATTGCTAGAAGTAAATTTAGATACACAGGTCTAAGAACACATTAGTGTATACGTATGCGGCTGTTAGCCATTATTTGGCACAATTTCTGAATTTCAAAATAATTTAAAATATGATCCCTTACTTGCTGTGATAATAGTAGTATAATAGGAGCTATAATAGTAAATGACACTAATGAAAAGTCTTCTCCATGCAAAAAACAAATAATACAGAAGCATACTTACTGTAAAAAGCATATTAGGCAACTTTTCTGCAGTGTCTTTGGCTGATTACTGAAGGAAAACACTGCAGCATATAAAGTCAAACTTTTGCATTTGCATTTTTGTGGAAGAGGAACAAAGCAAGCAATCTCATTACATAAAGTCAACCTCTGAGTGCTCTGACAATGAATAATGAGTCAATCTTCCCATAAAGTCAGGGTGTATATGACAAATAGGCTTTACTTGAAATGTAAAATTAATTCCAGCATGATCACTTCAGGGACCAGTTCTGCAAAGTACAACAGCCATGGCATGGCATACGATTGCAGTGTAAGTAACCATACTGTGACACACATTTTAAAACTTACTGTACAACAGTCTTTGTCTCAGCAAAGCTATTTTAACCACAGATTATGTTTGTTCGAGCACGTTTTTCTACCTGTTTTTCCACTGAACCTAAGCAAATCATTCAGTGACTAATTTACCTGGTACATTTTCATTTGTAGCTATTCATGTATTTGTAGTTATTCATATATAATTTTTAATTTTAGCAGATGTATTACTTTTGCTTTTAGATACATTTCGGTGTTTTGTTTTTTTTAGAAAGAGCTCATTGCAAATTGTTCATAGGCCATATTCAATAAAACCCTTCAGTTTTTCAACTGTGGACTTTTAATTTGATTGGGAATCACAAGGTGTAGTTTTGGTTGTTCGATAGGAAACACCAGCCTATGATTTGGAACTATAAACCACTTAAGTATCCGTTCCTCCGAGTTCAAGAAAAGCCACAAACTACAGTTTATCTCTGTCAAGAGATCTGGGAAGAGAGAAGACAGTGAGAAGAATTTCTGAATCTCTTTGATGAATGGCTTTGCAAAGCAGGGAGGAAGGCAGAAAGCATGATACAAAAGAGGGGAGAACAGAGCAGAAATACAAAAGGAAAGGAATCTCCAGAAAACCAGAGGAGAATCTTCTGTCATAATTCACTTAATGTAAAACTGATCTTTACTGATATTCTGGCACATGACTCACATCAGGCTGCTAATACATTTATTTACACTTCAGGGAGTGCAGTCTGCCTTAGTCCTAAAGGTCTCTCTCTGTTCACAGAGTTTGTACCTCACCCCAATCTTTTTATCACTTTCTTCATCTGAAATAGTATGTTTAACTCTAGTTATAAATTTTAAAATAATACATTAAAACATTTTAAGAGTATGTTCACACATATAATAAAACTCTGAATGCATGAAACATCCTCCAAAGACATAAACTGTATACCCACCTTCCTGGGCCACTGTTTTGTGTTAATTTCAAAGCATATAAAATGCTAATGCATTTTCATTATTTTAAGAACTGTATAAACATATGAAATGTTTGTTATTTACATATAATCTTGACCCTACTAGCCTTTTTCCTATGGCTTTCCCACTGCCCCAAGTATCTTTCCTGACAACTTTGCTAGAACTTTTAGTCACAGCTTTTGTGTAATTCTACACACATATTACTTACTTGTGTCATATATAGTTTTGGTTATAGCATGTGACTGCATAGGTATTTACATATGCACACACATACACTCATACATATCGTTAGCAATTCTTAAATTTGTTCAATATGCTAGTTTAATTATTCATTTAATCTGCCATACCTTTCCATTAAATTGACTCACATACCCATATGTGTGTTACTCCACCAAAAAACCACCAATGCCACAAGTTTGAGGGAATTTGATTGCTTTTAAAGTGCTTTATTTAAAACATACAAATATCTAAACTTATTCTTATAGGTCAAAAGCTTATCCTGTTATAATGAATGTCCTATTTAGTTCATAGAATTACAGAATGGTTTGGGGTGGAAGGGACCTTAAAGATCACCTAGTTTCAATGAATGACAAGAGAGAAGTAAGAGACTATAAAAGGAAACCAGAAATATTCTGTGAACACGACTGGTTTCAAGTACTTCGAACAACTGGATACAGAGTGGGCTACACCACCCAACAATTCACTTACATATAAGCAGCAAATCCAAAACATGCTATGAAGGGGACTTCTGTATGAAAAATGACCAGCAAGGAACACACTATGGTAACAGGCTCTCATTATCAGCTCTCTCTGCCTTTCCTTTTCCTTGCTTCTCAAGCACATGGGCATCATTAACACTATAAGAACTTCGTAAGTATTATACCCATTTCCTTTCTTTTTTGAATATTTTTGTATACTGCACAGCACAAGAAAACTGAAAAGATGAGGGTTCTGCCATAATCTCATTTCTAACAAGATTGTTTTAGAATTTTTACTCTGAATACTGGGGATTAAAAACATTTATACTTAATTCAACAAATGATATGCCCCATTAATCTACCAAAGAAACAGAAAATGTCACATCAGTAGTTTTTGTCCATTTTATGCGTGTGGGTGTTTTGATTTCTTAACTCATTTACTGCCATCTCCTGGTACTTACAAGGTAATAGTACTTATGCTATTTAAAAGCTGCCAGTACTCCTGTACAATACTACTGAAATGCCAAAACCTTCCCAGAAATATTTTCAAAATATTGCTGTGCTTTTCATGTTGTTGTCTTTCAGTCTGGAAATAGTGAATATTGTTCCTTGGGCACAGATTGGTAAAAGGTTCATGAAGCTTACCTTGGTCTGGAAGCAGCAGTAAAGTTGTGTTAAGTATGGATGTTTCCGTGCTAATGCCAGAATTCGCTTTTCTGTCATTGTACAGTCTACATCATCATCTTGAAGTATGACATCTTTCTTCAAGACTTTCACTGCGTATACTTCATCTTTCCCTTTTAGCTCAGCTAACATTACCTAAATCAAAGGGAAATTCTGTTTACATGTGAACCACAGATACCATAAATGCAGGGTTGCATATGAGTTTGACTGCACTGGAAATATAAAGACAGTTACACACTTGCTCGGATAAAGGTGAAGTTTATAAAAGGAAAAGTAATGCAATTTTAGAAAAATATACCTCTGGTATTCTTTAAATTTGAAACAGAAGGTATCTGTTTTGTTTGTCAGTTAAGTATCTTAATGAGTACCTATTAGTGAGATCTCAAACACTAAACAAGAAAGGAAACTGATATAGAACAGAAATTTACTTCCCACTTTCATCTCCCAATTTGGTAGTGAGATTTGAATGTGATGAACTTAGTATATAACCCAAAGTTACCATTCCAAGCTGCTTTCAAGTTGTTGATTTTAGCTACTACTATTGTTTAAGATTCGAGCCCTATATTCTGTTTAAGGTCAGTTCTGGCTTGCAGCCAGGGTAATCTTCAGAGAAAGGATTAGAAAACAGGGAGACAAAAGAACTGCTGCAGCCCTTGTCCCCTGCATCTGCAGTTCCTGTATATCAAGGAAGGAAGAGTGTACTTCTGAAACAGATTCACATTTCAGTCCTCCTCTTTGATTCCACAGGGCACAGCACTGTGAAAAGAAAATCTATAAGCCTTGTAAAGAGAGCAATGCCCCTTTTACCCTCATCAATTCCCTACTGTGGGAAGGTATCTGGTGAATTACATCTTTGCTGCTTATGTGGTATTTTGAGCAGTTGTCTAAGCCCTCGTCATATCTGAGTGGAAATGCTTGAGATCTGCTTCCTTCAGCACTGAACACACCCACTGAGGAAAAACAAGCACACAAACTGTTTTGTAAAAAAAGTAAACTTGAACTGGACATTGTCTAGAAAGTAAATTAATTCTGAACTTCACAGCATTATTTCTGAGCTGATTTTTCATGCTTGACCACAAGGAATTTTGTTGAGCAGTATGTGTCTAACTGTATTTATGCCTTCACTACTGAGATCCTGAAATAATGAAATATTGACATTTTGTTTCAAACCAAGGAATTTTGTTGAGCAGTATGTGTCTAACTGTATTTATGCCTTTACTACTGAGATCCTGAAATAATGAAATGTTGACATTTTGTTTCAAAAGGCTTGACCCTAGTTAACAAAGTGAGCTAAAGCATAGAACATGCCAGCTGATCAGGAGGCTGATATTCCTGATCTGTTGGGTAAAAGGAAACCCCTAGGGAGGAAGCACTTTCTGAATGTCACTATGAACACTTCCAAAGCAGTACAGCCAAAATAACCCTGCGTACCAGTTTAAAAAAACCCCACCAAACAAACCAAAACAAAAGCTACCCACCTTGCCAAAGCTGCCTTTCCCTAATACTTTGATGAAGTTGAACTCTTCAAGGCCTATTCGCTTGCTCTGGGCCTGTTTGACCTCCCCATTTTCACCATTCTCCCCAGGTTTGTTAAGCTGGTTGTCTGTTGACGTTGTAGCTGTTGCTCTATGTTCCTCTCCCCGATTGTCGAATGATAATGCTTTCCTAATGTTGTTTTCCAGCTCTTTGATTTCTGTGGAAATGTGAGGGAAAGTTAGTTTTAACCAACCACCAGCAAAACAGCTTTTGTTAGTGTGTATCAGTGTGGGAAGGGACATTCATCATCTCCAAATGCTATGTTTAAGAGCATTCTGTGGTTAAGAATACATATTTAGCAAACTGCTTCTCCACCTTACAGTAATCAGCCAAATCCCTGTGCTAACAGGAAGGGTGGCCTTTTAAAATGAACCTAAGAGAATGACATATCCAAAACTTGAAAGATAAGTCAGAATAGTTGCCAAATAGTTGTTTTAGTGACTTTGGGTGTTCCTGTACCACAGAGGAGTACTTTGTTTTGAATATCCCTATCTTCCTGCAGCAGTTACTCATCTTCCTGCTTAAGTATTTTAGAGCTGTGTCTTCAAAAGTTCAAAGGATAGTTGGGCGTCCCAGTCCTTGAAGTCAACATGAATGAAGCATCTTATTCAGCTCCAGCTGTTACCAGACGTCTGCCAATAAAGTATTTGACTACTTCCCAGTGCTGCTTCAAGCAGCAATTGTGTAGACCTGCTAAATGGTTCTGAAGCTTTCTCGGTGTTAAATACAGTGAGACTAACAGACCTTGGGGTCCACCGCAAGCTTGGTACATCTGACTGAAGGCCTTGGAAGCAGCAACTTTTCTGGACAGCCACAAAGGTGAAGTTTAAGAGAGAATTTAGACAAACTCTTTGTTCTTAAGTAAAACATCAGTTATTTTAAAAATTATTACTTCATTAAAATAATGTCTGCAAAACCAAAAGGTTGACAAATTTAAATCACTTCTGGACTGAGAGGCTTATAGTACTTACTACCATGGAGCATCTGAAGTGTCTTTCCTAAAATAAGACTGAGAAATTTCTCAACTGCAAACAATTTTCAAAGTATTTTACACAAAAATATCCCTCTTCCTATGTCTTGCTGTAAATATATATAATATATATGGGTTATATATGTGATGGTACATAAGATACCTCACAGACTTCTGATTTTTAAAAAGAACAATCAGATCAGACTGAAAAAGTCCTGCTGACATACACATTCTGTCAATCAGACTGTTCAGCTCAATGAAATCAGGTCATATCAGCAAAGATTAAAATCTTTGTGTCCAAATCTATGCATAAAAATATCACTGAAAGGAAACATGGTTTAATGAAGCCTCTAGAGATCACACAGACAGGCTAGCATAGCCTACCTGGATGGAGGTTTCTATTATCACAAAGGTACAACACAGAATTACAAAGAGCCAATTTTATCTCAAAAACCTACTAACAGACAGAGGATTTTCAGATAAATAAAGGTTCTCTCAAGTTTTTTCTTACTATTCAAAATATTCTCACTCTCACAATAGAATATATTACCTCCTTCCATAAGGGTATTTTGTTGACAAGGACCTATTTAATAAATTTAACAATATTTTAAGATGACTGCTTTATAATCTTCTCTTTAAAAGCCACTTCATTTCACAGATGAAATGAGAAGCAGGCCTTTTAAAAAGAGGTTTTGCAGTTCATAATTTTAAGTGCTTCAATTTCAAGTGCTGGTTAACACTTCATTGATTTGCTTACAGAAGCTGGGGCTCATAGCTTTTTTTCAGTCCTCATAAAGGAAAATATGTGACCATATGTCAGTTAGGAAATAAAAAGATATGCTTGACCTTGATCACATGGAGATGTTGGTGCTGACTTTGATCTATCTTCTTCCGATGATGCACTTCCCAAAACTGGTGCTTGAGTTTCTGCACCTGCAATTAGCTAAGAACAATTCCAAAGGGGTAGTCAGCTGTGAGATCTTCCCATGCCATGAGGACATTTAATTCAACAACATTTATAGATAAGTACGCAGGGATGATGTTCTAACCCTATGGATTCTCAGTGTCAGAACCTCAACCATACAGTAGATGGGATCCCATCAAATGGAGATCATAGTATAAACAGAGAAAGGACAGGCAGTTGAAAGAAAAACAGGTTTTTAAGGTGAAATAAATGTAGTAAACATACCCTGTGAGAGAGTTTTGAATAGCCACCATGAGTCTGTATTGAAAACTATCCAGTAAATACATTTAACTACAACAAGTATCAGCAAGCACTGCAAACCAACTCATGCAGCAACATGACAACACTTTTTCTTAGGAGTGTCAGATCAATTAATTTATTCTTGAGTTTCCTACATTTCTGTAGTATTTTAAAACAGTCTATGTGGGATCCCAGAGTGCAATGAGCAGGAAAATGAAAAGAAGCAAATGGCAATGTTTAAAGAAATCATGGTAAAACCTGCCTGTTTCTGTAAGTTGGAACAATAGGTCTATCACCACAGTCATGCAAATAGAGACACAAAGTGTGGGCACGTTCTGATCCAGGATATATAACATCCATACAGTATAACTCCAACAGCTTTGATGTACTATGAGGGACCTATGCCTTTTATGTCTAGAACAGCCTGGTTCTTCCTATAATAGTGATGATAACTCCAGAACTGTCATCTGGAAAACAGCTCCTCTTCATAAGAATCAGCACATTGCTCATTTATCAGCATTTACAGCACTATGGAGTAGTGCTGCCTCTCAATCAATCAATTATCTGATGCCAATTCTGAGACAAAGAGGCATTATGCTTTCATGAACTGTTGTGTCACACACTGTGGCCCTGTCAAATCCCCTTCCTCAGAATTAAAAAGGGGAAATCCTTCCAGATGCTATACAGACTCTGGGTTTGCAGCATTGTAGTAGGTCAAAATAAATTTTGTCTCAAAGCTCAGAATGAATGATTTGCACTTAGGAAACAAAAGCCAAAGTCTTACATCTGTACTGACTTTATTAGCTGGGGTTCAATCCCACTCAACTGACTTGCACAGTTATTTTTTTTAGAGTTACAATACAGCCATACTTATCTCTTTTCTGTTATGTGACAATCCATGGTAGAATTACCTTTTTCCTCCTCTGCCCACTATTAGTGATCTTATCTGGAGTGACTCCAAGATCTGCAAGAACTTTAGCTATGCCTCTAGCATCCACTCCACAGTTTGGTGCCACATTTGTTTCACAGCGTCGATGTACATTCATCTTGCAAACTGCAATGAAATGTAAAGTAATACAATAAATTAAATTCTACCTTAGCATGCATTTGTCTTACCTAAATCAGACCCTGTTGGACCTACCAATAGGTTTTTAAAATGAATGTGATCTCAGTAGGAAAATACTTAGCTGGATTTCAAGGTACACTTCAATGCTAATATAAAATTATTAACCTGGTTAACATCCTTCTGCTATGATAATACAGAATGGTGTTTTCACACAGTATCCAGAACAGACATAGGAACAAATGAAAATATCTGATGATCCTGTAATTCTTAAATAGACTTTGAATTAGAAGAGAAGTCCTTCAGAGCTTGGATTTTAACAGTCCAATTCTCATACCGAGAACATTAGATCCTTATGTATTATTGCTTCTTACTCTATTTTACTGAAGCAGCTTAACTTCTACTGTAGCCATTCATAAAACCAACAGTGCTTTAATATTAAAAGTTGAGTGTTAGACAGCTCCATTAATACTCGGAGAGTGGATTTGTTAGGAGCAGGTGCCACATTTTATTCGAGACTTCAGCGCCCTCTAGTGGAGCAAAGCATAAAGAACGCAGAACTGCAGATTAATTAAATATTAGATAAACATTCAGTTGCCCAAATTCCTCACTGCACTACACTTTAGACAAAAGAAAATCAAAAATGCATGTATTTATAAATCTGTATTTCATTATATTTTTCATCAATGATGTTTTTGCTGTACAAGCCCTAAAGAAGAAAACATGTTTGCCCCGAGACTATACCCACTGTATCTGGGAGTAACCACATGCCTCAGAAACCTGGTGCTTTTCCTTTTTAAGTATGTTTAGTCTCACAAGAAGAGCAAAAAGAAATTGCTAATCATGGCATTTTCAGTGAATGCATATTCAGTGATCAAACCTCAGAGGCAAGTAAGACACTTCACCTAGGATCTGTAACAGTGGACATCAAGGAACCAAACCGCTGGAAATAAAGCAAGCAGGAAAATTTTGTACAGTCCAACTTCATGAATATATTTTGTAAAAAGATGCACAGGGATAACCAGTTAAAAAAAAAAAAAAAAAGAAGAAACCTCTGTTAAACACTTCTCATGGTGTTAATAACCATGCTGGGCAAGGAAGTGCTCTGAAGAAGGGAGTCACTTTGCACTTGCTGAAGAGAGAAAACCAAGCACAGAGAAAATGACATTTCCAGCTCAAGCGTGTTCTAGAGTTCATGCAGACAACACTGCATTTTTATAGGTAATAATTTTATGAACATGAAGAAAGTGACATAGGCTCTCTGCACTATTGTTTCTATGCATCTACTACACAACAAATGCACACATGAGATTTAACATTATTTTCTACAGTTAAGAGCAAATGAAACATTATGGCACTTGAGTTAGAATATGAAAGCAAACTCATAAATTCACAGCTTAGGTGGAGATACACCATAGCTCTGGTTAAAAAAAAAGAAAGAGAAAAAATAACAGGTTTCATTGAAAAATTTCTCAACATATGTCCACCATAATTAAGATAGTATTTGAGCAAAGTCTTCAAAAGCAGTAAAGCAATAAGCAATAAGTAAAACACTTTATCACTGCTCACTAGCTGAAATCACAAGGTAAGTCTTGAATCTCAGAACACTCTCACTGTAGGTAACTTTGCCATGAAAGAAATTTATTCTTTCTCTTGCTGCTCAGCAATTTATGACATGAAACATTAGATCTGACCTTCACCTATAGCTATGTCTCATTTTGAATACTGCAAAAGATATATTTTATAGATGACATGCTTATACATATGTGTGACTCCATGTTTCTGCTGTAGAGAAGTGTACAAAACATGATTTTTGTATTTATGAAGATGGACCTAGCCGTTCGTAAGGTGTAACAAAATGAAAATCATTGTAATTCCAATAGGCACTGCTTTCCAAAAATATTCAGACATTATTCCCATGACCCACTAACTGAAGTAGTTCACTCACTATTTAAAAAATATTGCGTTCCTTTGCAAGTGTCTGCACTGTTTTCTCCCCCATTTGCAACATATAGATCTGCTTGAAACAAGGAGATATGGAACCATTGATTTTTGCTAGCTAAAATGACATGAATGCACCTTCCAGTGATAACTTTATGTACAGTTACTGTACAGAGTACATAGTCCTTAAACTGCAGAACATAGTGAATCGTTTATTTTCTGGAACAGAGGGGCCAGGCAGACCATCACAAAGGATGATTTAGTTGGATATGAGCATATTCTGGATACATGCACACAAGACTGGTTCTACCTGGTCTAGCCATTAGATAATAACAATTTTGAAGAAGGTATTAAAGGAAAAACTAGCTGGAATAATGATGTTTAGAAAGTTAAACAAACATGAACACACGAAAGTCATATAAACTTAAGGGATGTAAACTCCTATGCTCCTCATTTTCTGTGAACTTCTAATGTCCTAGGTGGCAATAAACCTAGACAGCAGTGAGTGCAAAATGTATTTCTGTAGCTCTGTCCTCTGCATCTGCTACTGACTGCTGTTGCCAAGAGGGTAAAGGACCATTTTCTAATCATGATGGCAATCCTAATATCCACTCCTGAGTTTCCATTCATTTCTGTACATGCTGGCAAAGACAGAATAACTTGAAGTCTTTCCAAGTCTACCCATCACTCACAATGGAAAAAGCAAAGCTCTGAAGTGGTGCCTTACCTTTGCATTGTAAACCTTGTCTCAAAAGACCCCAGAGCAATGAACCACAGTGGTCACAGAAGGTGGGCACTTTGTAATTGTGAATGCTGAATTTGTGAGGCATGTTGACACTGAAACGCTGAGATCCCACTTGCTGAAAAAGAAGAGCACAGTGTATTTCATTCTAATTAATTTCTTTGCAGTTGGCGTATGTCGAGGCCCTGTTATGTTTTGAAACACAGAGAAATCAAACAAATAAGGGTTCTGTGTGCAGGGAATGAATGTTGCATTAGACACTTCAGTTCCAGACTTCTTCTCACTACTTTATTTGGGGAAAAGACGGGGAAGGGCTGCTGTTGTCCAAGAGATAAAGATTAAAGTCTACTTCCTAGTACGTCTGGGAACAACAAATACATAGCTATCAGGAAAGATCTCTTAATGTGTAAGGCAAGGAAGTCACTCCCAATTGTTTTAGGAGCAGGAGGCCAAACTAATAGAGGACTAAGAAAGGGAAATATATCACAAACCCTTTACCATTTCATATCCCACTCTTCTTCAATTTATGATAATGACAATGATAAATTGTGTCCAAGGAATCCAAGGTATGATTACTTAATAATTAAAGGATGTCATTGATAAGTATTTATAGTGGCCATTGCATAGCAGGAGATTTATTTTGATGCTTTTCCTTCCCTTTCCTATTACTGCTGGCTTTTCTCCAGTGATCTAGTACCCCTTCTAAACAATGACAGCATTGTATCAGCAAAGTATGCAAGTCTCCACCAGTCTGGAGCCTAGAAATATAAACCTATACAAGATTTTGTATCTTCCTATGAGTACCACACAAAACCAACTAGCCAAACACAATCCTTTATCCAACTCGTATGCACATGATCACATTTCAGATGTAAAACACTACATGTGAATCAGGTATTAAAGAATGTTTCCAGTGACAAAAATGGTAGTGAATTGCACAGGAAGAATGAGATCAGTTAGTGCCTCAGTCAAACTCTGATCAAAGTTGAAAGAGTGGCTTAAAACCACCCTGTTACATACAACTCTGATTTGTAATTCAAAATTAGGGGTTTTCAATCATATAAACTTAGATTTCTAACAAATAAATGTAAGAAAAGTACTTTTCCAGTGTGGCCAAGGAACTGTGATAAACCACAGACCACCTCAGCTAATCCTATGGTGAAAGGTAGCAGGACCTTGCTGGTGCACAAAACAGAACAGGACAGTGAGAGTTCATTTGCTTTTCTGTTAAACAACATACACAAAACTTCTGTATAAGAAGAAGCATTCACACTATTTAAAAAAAACGTAACTCCATTTTGACAGTTTGGATGTAGTCATTGTTGAGGTGAGACTTTGTAAGCGAATTCTGGGCATTCTTTTATGCTGATGCAAGACACTCAAGGATTACTGCCCATCCTATCAGCTGCTAATGACAGCCATGCCAATTAAAGCTAAGGGAATAAATGATCCCAGACTGCTTCTTTTGAATTAAAATGACAAAACTTATATGAACTCAGAAATGGATAATGTTAAAAATGAAAAGGAGTGGAAGGAGTTCCCTGAGGCTTTAAGCATCCAGATGTTATAAAAAGTGTACTAATTAGAAATAAATGGCTGAACGATAATTCCCACATAAATGAAATTGTGATGGTAATCTGGCATTCCAAAGTAAGTGCTACACCACAAGATGACCAGAAGTGCACAAAAAAGCCTGTAATATTTATTGATTAAACAGAGGAGATGACATGACTTTGAACAGATGAAAGACAGAGTTTTATGTAGGAAAATTATTTTATAAATATTTACCTCATCGTGAGTTTCCTGTTTTTTTAAGCCTGCACATTTTGTTATTATAAGTTCATGGCATCTCTTGTGGACTACACAAGTGCAAACTACAGAGAAAAAAAAAAAGATTACAAGAATGAGTTTTCATGAAGCAAAAGATTGATCTCAGAAGACTAGATATGCTTGGACTTGAAAGGATGCAAGTGACTGGTGGTGGCTTGGTGAGTCCTATTCAAGTAAGCTGGTTTACAAAGGCAGAAGATAATGGACTTTCAAAGGACCAAAGAATTTTAAGATAACTAAAGCATATGTGCCAGTATCTCAGTCTGTAAAACTCCAAATTACCTTCCGAACTATTAACTGCAATTTTTCTTGATTTTTACATATGCAATTTTTTTATATGATAAAGTCCATGAACTCCACATTATATGAGGCACAATGGCAAAACCAATTCCTGTCTAAAGAGCTTCCAGAGGAAAACAGACATCAAGATAACACATTGTAAAAGTCAAAGAACAGAAAAAACAAAGTCGAACATTCTTTCTGTAACACAGGATCACAAGTCGGTAACAGTAAAAGGTTTCAGGAGGCAAAAATGCTTTGTCAATATACATACCAATTACTTAATCAATGAGTAACATTTGCAGATATGACAGATAAGATTAACAACTACAAGGTCTGTCATACTGTAAAATTCAAGGTCATTAAATGAAGTAAAAACATTCATGGTGAAGTAACGAATTTCACCTTCTCCAGTTTTGGTCACTGTTGTAAGAAAAAAAGTCAGATATCAAGGTCTCTCTGCTGTGTGTTCATGCAGTAATTCTTACTATAGCAAGTAAAACTATATACAAAAAAGCTGTGCATTTATTTAGCCAAAATGAGATTTCAACAAGTCTTTTGTAACTGAAAAATCATCACTAACTTGATTGTTTCTACTTGTTAGATGAGAATTAAGTAGCTAAAACATCATTCCAAGAGGTGATTGCATAAAAAAGTAAGAGTATAAGAAACTGAGTTGAAAAATGGGAGCTGAAAATGAAGCAGTTCTGCAGCCTTTGCTATAATCTTCTCTAATAATGACCTCTATAATTATCTCATCTATTTAATTACAGTCTTTGCAATTACCTGGAATTTTAAAGCAAAGAATCTTAAGCAAAATGAAGAACTCACAATTTTAAAAATCAAGATTTGAAAAACGAAGAATCCAACATCTGTAGATATGGTCCCCTAGTCAAGAGATACCTAGGATCTGATGTTCAGGGTTGTTAATTGTGCCCCTACTTCACACACGATGCCTAACACCAATAGTTTTGAAAAATTTTACCGTGACTTGGTGTAAAGATTGCATATATTTGTCAAGACAAATGTATTCTGAATATCTTGTGCTAAATTCTTGGCACTGTATATATACGATGCCTGATAAAAATATCTTATTACTCATATATTATAATAAATATATTCAAACTGTCCCCCTGTAGACTTTCTCTTACCTTGACATTGGTATCCCTGTTTTCCTATTACACCCCTGAAAACAAAAAAGTATTTTAGAAAGTGACAAAGAAATATTTCTAAAAATTAGAACATTTTTTCCTGTCTTTACTGGAGACTGCTAAAGAATAGTTTTTCATAACCAATCAACTGATGATTGCATGCCTAGATTGAGATCAGTTCAAAGAAGGAATGACATTTCAGCTACTAAGAGGTAACAGGTAAGACAATAGGCCACGAAGGCAGTCAGAAGTAAAGACACATTTATTACAGTGAAATAGGCAAAGCCAAAGGGTACAGTGCCATCAAGCAGGCCTCTAAATAGACAGAAAATTGCATTTGTCAACATTACTGCTTGAAATTATCTTAGCTAATGTAAAGCTTAACCTACAGGAACTTCTTAGAATACCGTAGTTGAGTTCATTCACAATTCACAACATTTTACATTAAGAAAGACTAATTCATTGCACACACTTTAATTTTAATTATGGATCACATCAGACCCTATGTGCTAATCAGTAACTCTAGGTAACTTTGGAAAACATCAAGAGTTGCGGAAAAATAAGTGAAAACTGAATGTCTCTACCACTTTTCCCTACCTGAAAATTGTGAGTACTCAAAACTAATGTAAATAATTTCTAAAAGGGAGTTCCTGATGAACATTGTAATAATAAATACCCTGTACACTAAACACCCAAATCCCTGGATCATCAGAAGACTAATATTCCTGTATTCCATTAACTCCAGTAGAATGTACAGAAGTTTGGCATTTCCTAGAAGGAAGATGGTGATACTTAAGCATCTAACAAATAATTCAGTCATCCTGACAAAATGTAAAGGTCTAATATTAGAGAAAAAGAACGACTACTCTATGTCATTTTTATTTCAGCAGAACAGGAAGGTACGTTGACTCCTCAATTCAAAGCTGCCAAGCAAAGTCAAAGTTGCTCCATACCATATAAAATCTCTGCAGTGTGAGCAATACGTTGGTTGTCTAAGATAGGTGGCCATAAACTTGTGTCCATTAACCTGATGTACTCTGCGTCGCACAGCACCTTGGCGCTTTCTGGGGCGCATACGTTCCCGGAACACACGTTCTTCATTGTCTTTGGGTGCTGAAACAGAGGGAAAAACAGTAAGCACTGGCTGTGTCAGACACAAGTATGGTGAAACTCAAATGCAATGCATAATTAGATATTCTCCAAAAATAAAAATAAGCCTCTCTACCTAGCAGTACGAGATAACTTCCCTAAGTTGTAGGTAGTTTTTTCCCCGTTTTTAGCATCAATTACTAAGGGGGAAAAGGTTTTCATTGCCTAGTACAGGACATTCTATTTCTTCCAAACCTTTATCTCTAAGTTCACACTAAGCTGGGAATAAGTCTTCTGTGCTTTATCACTATCAAGCATACTGACAACCTCTTAACGGTAATTACACAGTTTGATTCTCCAAACAGCTCAGACTTTCATCTCATTTGATCTTAAGCAGAAAAAAAATCCCAACATCCCCTGGTCCCTGTACATTCAGAAAGTGCTGACACAAGTGCAAGAAAGCTAAGAACAAACACATATTAAGAAGCAGACCATAAATGCCATCCAGAACTGACTACTTTGTAGAATACCTGATTAAGATCTGAAATTCAGGCTCTAATAATCCACTTTGATACTAATATACATTCAGCAAAACGTTAAAGGAAAGGAATTTGCTCCTCTTAACCAATTCATGTTCAATTGTACATGAGATTTAACAGCAGAGGAAGTACAAAATGAAGTTGATATATCTCAGAATTAAAACATTTGGAAAAGATTCTTCTTCTTTCCCAAGGCTATATTTTGAAAGGTATCCCTAACACTGCCGTGGTATTGTCTATGCATTAAGCAAGAGCTGAGGATGAATGAGCAATAATGAATAGAACACAGTTGTTAATGAAAGACAGATTTTACAAGCACTCCCTGAGCCACTCATGTCTTGGCAAACTAAAATATCAGATTTGGAGGGGGCCATATCCAGTCATCCACTGCAAACTGCATCTATGCACTCAATACTTCAGCGCATATAACACTGATCTGTGGTTAACACTTGTCATTCTCTGAATTTCAGCTGCCATGAATCATTACAAAGGCAAAAAATATCAACTTTGGTCTGTTACAAGCTTTTCTGTACATAATTGAGTTGTCCAAGCAACTGTACAGTACTTAACAATAACACATAGAAAATTCAAAGCCTGAGAAAACTCAGTCTGTAAAGGCCTCAAATTCTTTTACAAACACTGGAACAAACCCTATTCTTGAGGGTTGTAAAATTAAAAGGCATTGATTTAGGAATTTCTAGAAAGTGGTCTCAAACTAAGCCAATGGATGGATATCCTGATATAGAGCACAGATGAACAAATTGAGATCAATGTCTTTCACTGCAGAGCAAGGGCTAAACCCCATGATACCAGAAAATTTGTTCATGCACTAAGAAGCCTAAGCTCCATACCTATTATAAAAAAACTTCATACTCTGAGTGGGTTTTCACCCAACACATCTCTGGGATGGCCAGAATGGCATTCCTTTTCTGTTTGAAGTGAACTCTCAATAAAGAAACATTGACTTACACACAAAACTACCCCTTTTATTTGTGCTGAAGAACACTAAAAAAAAGCAATGGCTCTAGGTCCCGTTTCGATAAAGACACAAGAAATACCAAATAGTTACTAATTATGTTTATTTTTATGTATTAAGCAAAACTGATGTCTAATAAATATCACAACTCTTCACAAGAAAGACTGTCTTTCACAAGGAATATGTAACAAGTAGTTGGAAATCCTACCAAGCACTTCTATTTCAGGCTTCTTGAATGATTTATTGACTTTTCTCCTTATTTCATCTAAAACGCAATTCTTCACAGATAAAGCACTTGTAATTTTATAGAGCATGTAAAATCCTCCTCTTGTTTTGGCTACAGAAACACAGTATCATGACACTGCGGGTTTGTTTGTTTCACCAACAAAGTCTTAAAACCAATTTTACTGCATTCCTTTCAGTTCTATATTTAATACTTAAATGAAATTCCATTTTTCACTTATAATACTTACAGTTTAAATAAAACGACAAACATTTCAGAAATGCACCGGCTTGGAAACAGATACAAGCAATACATCTGAAATTATCAGATTACATGACAGGCCTTGATTCTCAGCATCATTTCCACACAAACAGCATTTCTGTGTGTGAGCAGGGTGCTCTAACAGCTCAGGGAAATGTAGTTTTCTTGGTCTATCCTGGATAATGCAGGAGGTCCATCAGCCAGTTGCCCCAAAACAATCTCTGGTGTCAGTCTGCTATTCCACTTTCATTACTAAAGACTAGCACTTGGTCAAATCCGTACACCATGTCCTGCTTTAGAGTCAAAATGCACAGATGAACTGCATGTTCAAGAGCAGTGACTCTGCCTCACCTCACCTCTCATTACAGCCTGCATAGAATCCCCATCTTGGCAGTAGCAGTTGTTTAGAGGGCTTGGAGTAGTGTAGAATCATGGAACCATTAAGATTGGAAAAGACCTCTAAGATCACGGAGTCCAACTGTTATCCCAGCACTGCCAAGTCCACCACGAAACCATGTCCCTGGTGTGAAGTGCTACATCTACATGCCTTTTAAATATCTTCAGGGATGGTGACTCCACCACTTCCTTAGGCACCTGTTCCAGTGCTTGACTACTCTTCTTCTATGAAGAAATTTTTCAAATCTAAACCTCCCCTGACACAACTCAATACCATTTCCTCTTGTTCTCACTTGTTACTTAGGAGAAGAGACTTGACTGCCACATCACTACAACCTCCTTTCAGGTCGTTGTAGAGAGCAGCAAGGTCTCCTCTCAGGCTTCTTTCCTCCAGGCTAAAAGAGCATCTGACATTACAGTGCATGGCTGAACACTAGACAATGGGACATCAGCCTTTCACCACAACAGGCCAAGACACAAGATAAATTAACTCGCTCATGAGCTTTACACTCAACTTACATGAATTTCAGCTATCTTGTTCACTGCTACCTAACAAAAGCACATAAGCAATGCTTTTCCACAATTTAAACTGGGTATTAGGAAAAATTCTTTACCAAAAGAGTGGTCAGGCATTGCAACAGGCTGCCCAGGAAGTGGTGCACCGTTACTGGAAGTGTTCAAAAAACATGTGGATATGGCACTTCAGGACATGGTTTAGTGCTGAACGTGGGGGTGCTGTTAATGGTTGGACTTGATGACCTTAAAGGTCTTTTCCAACCTTAACAATTTTATGATTCACACCACTGTGTGGACCACAGGCATAAAATGAGGCAGCAACTGTCCCAGTGACTCAGAAGCAGATGATCACATCTGTGCTGCCTCATAACCAGTGTTGTGAACCACTTATTTCTAGCAGAACTAACAATAGCCCATGTTTAAATTAACATTTAAATTAACATCCATTTATCTCATACTGAACAGCCACACTAGAGAGGTTAATTTAGCTGTCTGAATACATTTACTTATAAAGGGAACTACACTGCTCTCCCCAAACTTCTCTCTTTGTTTACAAGCAGGAAAGCAAAGATTAGTAAATGCTATCAGAAAGCAGGGAGTACTTGGGAAAATCCCCAACATTTCTATGATACAGCCAACTAGTGTTTTCAAGACATACTTTAGAAAATTGGCCTTTTCAATATATTTTGAAAAGAAAAGGTCTTAGAGCAGTGTATAATAGATTCTAGAAAGTACCATTGAGGTACTGCATACTGTGAATGGCATTTCTATTCTTAGCAGACGAGTTCAGATTAAAATTAAGTGGATTTGTTGTAGTCAGTCTATAAGCAAATTTCAACATGAACAACAATTTCTTCTCACAGTATTTCTACTAAGCAGTCACAGGAGGTTATCATTTCCTCAGTAAAAGCTGTTTCTTCATGCAATGTACATTCTGTTCCCTGTTTTGATTCTGAGTCCTTCTGCCCTCTATATTATTCAGTTTATTCTTTTAAAATGCATTTATTTAATTTTTGAAAGATGGAGTAAGAAAGGCCATGATACTTCCCAACTGTTCCTGGAGAATGCTATCAGTGCAGCACATTGAGTGCATCATTATGTGAAGGTACTTGAGAAATGGTAAATTTAGAACTAATTTTGTCTCAAAACTATACCCAGTTATACCCCTACTTCTTTTCATTGCAGCCAAGAGTAACACTGAGTTATTTGAAAAACAATAGCATATAATTGCTTTTATATACTCATACCTACATACAAACATAATGCTTACAATTTCAAAGACTGAAAACACTTGAAGGCTTAACTCCAAGCTCTTAGGGAAGTGTCATAAAAGTCAGAAGTACTTGGCATGCAAAATTGCACAAAATTCATAAATATGTACAAAATGGAGGCTTAAATGAACTGTCTGGAACTACATTTAATGCTGTTAATTGTGTATTATCTGCTAAGCATGAATTGTAAGTCATAACTTACAAGACAGGGAAGTGATGCATAATTCTCTGCAACCCTCAAAGGAGGCAAGATTGGAGTAAAAAGAACTGCACACCAAATAACAAAGGCTCAACCATGTCATGTCTTGTTTCATGCTAACAAGCTTTCAGCATAAATGAGAAGGGCTCAATGTGGAGCATGAACCACAACAGACAGAATTATCCTGCACAGCCATTTACATTTCTTATCCTCTGTGCTGCAAGTACTTACAGCATTCAGACAAGCAAAAAAAAACCCCAAAAAGTCAAAAAATATGTCAGAAAAAGAGAGAGAGCTTACACACAGAGGGGTTTTTCAGCATTTTTATTGCCAAGGATGCTGACTTTTAAAGGGAAACATGCCAACCCCTTCCTTTAACCTGGAGGTGACTGGTATCAAACTGCGACAGTGTTTAGGAAAGAAAAAGAGAACACAGTAGATGCTTTAGTTAAATGGCTACTGCCCCATCAAAGCCAAAGTGTAGGCCATGCACAATGGTATCACTTGCAGCAACTGTTGGAGCTGTCAGGTAACCCCACGCAACACAGCACTGACACCTCCACAGCACTTCTGGCACAAAGGGCTGCTCATCCTGGGCATCTCTTGGGTGTCTACACATTGCTATCACCCATAACTCACAAGTAGCACCCAGAAAAACCAGATGCTTTAATAACAACCCTGAATAATTACAACTGAGCCTAACTGAACAAAACAAATGAACAATGATTATACTGATGTTTTATAGCTGAGGATTAAAATTAAGAGCTTTCGTATCATATTTAAACCTGACCACTTTAACCAGCATGGATGTACTGAAATAGAGCTTTTGGTTTAGTATTATAGAATGTCTAAATGGAGGAAGGATATCGATTGAGGCAGGAGAGGTAATTTGCCTTAAAATATACTGGAAAGTGAGAAGGCAGGAACAATATTCATGACTTCTCAGGATCCAGGATGGAGTTTAACCAGATCATTACGCATCAAAATTAGGTCTCAAAGGAATATTCCCAAACTCTATTTTGGGCTGATACAGTAGAAGCATATATACTGTCATCAAGATTTCTCCAGGCAGAAATCATTACAGGATTTTGCCTTTAAGACCTTAATCTACTTTAAGGGGGAAAAAAAAAGGAAAAAGCTAAGCCCTCCATATATTTACATTTCTATCTCCTTTCTTTTAA
The DNA here is from genome assembly GCF_000695815.1 of Acanthisitta chloris. Lineage (NCBI taxonomy): Eukaryota > Metazoa > Chordata > Aves > Passeriformes > Acanthisittidae > Acanthisitta > Acanthisitta chloris. The sequence goes on along the minus strand of NW_008687450.1, from coordinate 22,133 downwards.
GAATGCCTTGCTGAGTATAACACATTGTACAAACTGATTTTGTATCTTTGAGAGAAAAAAAAGGGTAAGGTAAATGCTACAATATAATTTCATAAAGCTGTTACTAATGAACACAGAAATCAAGTGGATAATTTACCAGTCATAGAAAGAATAATTTTTTGATTTCTTTTTCTCGAAGGATTATGTTTCCAGACTCTTTCTTAAACAAGGAATAAACATACAGGTTTTGCTTACTGTATCTCCAATCTGTGTTCCTTATGAAAGCTGACAGGAAGTTTCTTGTTTAACAGAAGAAGAATGAGATCCTTAGATAACACTATATTGTTAAAGAAAACAAAGATGATGAGTGTTACTAAAGAAATGAAAAAATCCTCAAAGAACTGGTGAGTTTTAGAAGAGATATGTGTCTAGACATGTCTGTTAACATGGGCTGTTTACTGAATGCAATGAAGAATAAATTGCATTTTAAAGTATATCAAGCCCAAATATGGTGGGTGGCTTTGTAGCATGGGCTCAGACTCAAATTTATTTGCCTTCAAATATGTGCTTACTTTTCAATGCTTAAATTCTTCTCTAAAAGAGAGATTCTCCCTAAAAGTATTTAAAATTTTCCCTTCACATGCACACAGATAAAATTGATTTGGGTTTTGACAGGCACATATTTTGGTTTAAGGGCTTCTTGTACTTTCCTTCTTCTAAAAGAACAGCTCAAACCAGTAAGACTATAAAGCCAATGATTACTTACACATGATTCAATTTTTTTCTACAGACTCAATTATTAGCACTTTCATAAGCTCACTCAAAACTGAAGGAACAGCAGTAACTCCCCACCCTCTTTCAAACAGAAATACTTTCACATTCAATACACTTACTAAAGAGTCTCATATGCTGAAGGTCCAAACTGCAATTTCAGCATACTGAGAACTCTGATTTAGTTTACAGAAATGTCCCAACCTTGCTGGCTGGCAATAATTTTGGCCAAGTGTTCAAAACCAGGAGCGTGGAACCTGGTACCTGAAGCAACCAGGTGAAGTACCACTGCTGCCCAAACTGTAGCCCATCCACTTGGCTATAGCAGGAGCTGGGGAAAGGGAGGATTATTTTATGCCATAACTTGATAAACTTACAGGTAGAAAATTAATTTCGTTCATGTCAGTAACACTCAGCTCTTGTTGTTACAGTGCTAGTAATGAGCAGTATTAGTAGCCTGGTGTTAGCATTGTTAGTGTCAAATCCTGACAGATTAACAAGGTGAAATCACTCATATCAAGTCAACTATCTACTAAAGCTAAAAAAAGTACACAATCTTTTGAATGAAGAAACAACATCGATAATACAATACATTAGATTATTATTATTATAAGTTTATTATAAATATGATCAGACCAACAGCTATCCTGGGGACTTGATTTCTCTGCTGCTACTGCTGCAAGTCTACAAAAATGTCCTGCAATTTAATTGCAGTGTGCTCCTCAAAGCACACCCAGCTACTTTTGGTGGTAGTGGTAGTGGCCAATACTTTGGTGACACAGGCTGATATTGACTGTCCTTGGGCTGTCTTCAAAGAAAGAAGCAAGGTGAAACAAACATCCCAGTCAGGGCTGCTGTGGAAAATGAACTTCCACAATGGTGTATACATGCATGCTTCTTTTAGCAGAGCTCCAGGCTATGGAAGGATCTGCAGGGTCAACTGACCTCTGCAAGGTCAACACCTGAGCTCCTGGCCTTTGTCAGTTCCCTGGAAAGGAAACGGTGTTGTGACGCTAAGAAGGAAAACAAGCATTGTAAAAATTGCAGGACAAAGCCCTTTTCCCAGAGGTAACTATTAAACCAGACAGATCCCGAATGACGTTATTTTAAGCACGTGTTTGTGACAGATCTGAGAAGTTCAGGAGTCTCTTTCTAATAGTTGCAAAAGCTACACAGAGCATGATGAAACAGAACCTATGACTAATGTTTCTGGTCTTTTGGAAGTTGTTTTCAAATATTTAGTCAACCACAGCTTTGCTCCTTTCCTATAGAATAACAGGAGCCTGAGTGAAAGGCACCTAGGAGATGCCTGAGCTCAACCTCCTGCAGTGGGGAAGGGTCTCATGTACTTCAGGCACCCTCAGCTTCCATTTCGCTGATGTTTCCTTGAGAATCTGCAGCAAGGGAAAATCCACAACACACTCATGTATCTTTTTTTCACTACTTTGGCAGGCAGGCTGTTTTTCTAATATCCAACCTAAATCCTTTTGCAGGAAGTTATGCTGGATGAGTGATGGCAACCTAAAAAAGCAAGTTTCTGCCAGCACAGAAACTAGCAAAGTACCTGCAGCAAGGCAACCATTATCCTGATGTATACCATGCAAAAGGCCAGGGGCTGAGGACAGCCAGAGATGCAGCAAGATGTCACAGAAAAGATGATCACAGAAAATTTGCATAATTCTCAGGCCACAGCAAGACAGAAGCTGCTTTGAACTGAACAGGTCCCTGAGGACATTCCAGTGACATGCTAGCTGCAGAAAAGCCCTGATATCTGAAGGTAAGAAGGGGAATGAAAATCACATCCTGCCTTAAGCTACTGAATCTCACAGTTGTCTTGTTGATTCTATTTCCAGATCTCGCTCCTGACAGAAACAACTTGTTTCCATTCCAGCTTAGAAATGGATGTAACTCACTTGCATGTGAATTACATGCATGTGCTCACTTGTGCTTAAAATTTCCATATTAAAATCTTATAATTCCATAATAACCACATAAAGGACCCATGGTGCATAACCTACACAAGTGAGAGGAAACAGCTATCAAAATGTAGTTTTATAATGGTTATACCCCTCCTGAAGCTCAAGCCTGTGATACACATTACACACATTCAGGTTTCAGAGTACTTCACAGTGACAGTGTTTATAATGGTTATACCCCTCCTGAAGCTCAAGCCTGTGATACACATTACACACATTCAGGTTTCAGAGCACTTCACAGTGACAGATCTTTTTACCTACAATTCGGAAAGACACCACTGCAGACATGAGTACAGAAACTTCACCAAGTTTACTTTAGACAAGGGACTCTTTTTCTGCTTTTTAAAATTTTTCCTCATTTGTTTCTCAATAAAGTACTAACTATTTGCTTGTTCTCACAACTGTCCTGTTGAACTGAATAAAACAAATGAAAGATATCAGTGTCTCCACTGTTCTCCAAGGCAGCCGCCACCAATAAATAACATCTGCCACAGTTTTTCCCTTTTAGGTGCAATATACAACCCATAACACACTTTCACTGGAGTTCCAACATGCCACTGCTCTTTCTAGTTTGTTACCTTTTACTAAGGGCTATATTATGACAATCCTGTCATCCTCTACCAACATCCTCATTTTGCCCATTTCCTAAGTGGGCAGTTCTCGCAATTATTTGTAGAGACAGAAATCATCAGCAAAAGAACTCATTCCCTCTTTCCATTGTCTTTCTTGCTAATGTGGGAGGAATTTTCCTTATTCTGATATCCCCTCAGCCACCCACGCACACAACAAAAGCTTAATTAAGAACATCTCTGACTCACAAGTAGCACTATTAAAGCAACTCTCACATCTAAGTCTTTTAACATTAAATATATTACTACAAATTTCCACTCAGAGAACAGTAATAGATATATTATATAAATCCTGAAGTATTATCCTCATACTACTTTCAGATCCCAGTTTAGCAAAGCATTTCTGGATATGGGTATATGAAAGAGTATATTCACCCTGCCATGGATTTCAATGGAAATCTTCAATATTTAAAGCACTACTTACCTGCCCTGCTGCATGTTAACCCTACACATCCATTGCATGGAAACATGCTAAACAGTATGTTCTTTCTCCCTGCCACGCTTATGGGCACAACATCACAAGGTAATTGCAGATGATGAGTTTACATACTGTCACTAGACCCTGAATGTGTTATATAGGTTTTTACTGAGTGGTTTTTTTTACACACATGAGAGGGATGAGGAGATGACCACCCTTATGACCTATCATTGGCAGAAGAAGTATTTCTTAGGGACATGATTAATTAAGAGAGGCTTTAAGGCTTCTTATTTGCTCTGGATTTCAATATACAGATTATTTTATTATTCAAACTCTACATAATAATAATAAACAGTAATAAGGTTGAGTGCTAACTCATACAACTTTTGTACAAGGAATTTGGGTCTTACACTGCATTGCCTACAAGGTCCAGTGTGCTCTGATTTGTAATATTAGATTGCTACCTATAAATGTACTGCTGACTTTTCCTTTTGCAGGTCTTCATGCAAATAACAGTAAAGGGATGTCTTTAAAGTTTCTTATGATTCCCAGGGAAGTTTTTCAGCATTTGAGGCTTTGCATAGTGTGCTAGCTGAAATACATAATCACATGTGAACCCTGAGCCCATCAGTGACATGGGTGGTGCCACTGGAATAAAGTATTTAAGAAGGGGAGAAAAAACCCACTGTGTAACAGGAGACAGAGAAAGAAGTAAGAATATGTGGGAGAAACAGTCCTGCAGACACCAAGTGGCTCAAGCCTTCACATAAAAGTGCTTCTCTCTTATGAAAAAATGCTTAGCTGGACACCTCATTTCCAGCCAAGTCAGAATTTCCAAAACATTTTTATGCCTCAACTGCTTGAAGTAATCTAATAGGACCATTTTTCCTGACCTATGGCAGATCAAGTCTCTTTAATAGAAAGTATACTTATAGAGGAAAAGAATTGACAAACAGCTTTTGAAGAGGCAACAGATGTGTTGATTGAGATATATTTTGTTTTTCATAGTTCTCTAAAATTGATGTAATATTCAGGAATGCTTAAGAACGTACTGATGGAAGCAGCTGGGAAGTGGGAAGAGTGGCATGTTGGATGATGAGATGCCTTAGTGTGGGAATTGAGGGGAAAGAAACCCAAAATGGAATCAGACAAGAGTTTTAAGCCTCTCACTTTGGAGAAAGAAACTCGGAGAAAAATGGGATGTGAAAGAAAAGGGCGGGAAGAATAAAAGGAAACCCAGGGTTGATGAGAGAGAGCACATCAGAGAACACTCCTTTTCCTCCCTGCAGGACAAACTGTAAGCAATGCAGTTCACATCTGTCAAAGGCCCAAGTTCCAAAGCCAATGTGAGTTTAGGATTGTTCTCAACTGGTAAATTAATTTCCTTTCTACCCATTTGCTGTAAAGAAAAGTTAAGTCTCCCTATTACAGAAAACTCATACATCAGAACTAGCAGACATATATGTCCAAAGAGTTAAGTATTCAAGATCCATACGTTTTCCACAGGGATCCTGATATCTGTCTTACACTGCTCTAACAGAACAGATATTCTCATGATGAAAGAAAATGTATTAGACTCGCTAAGGTTTTCCCAAAGATCCTGAGTCAACCAAATTCACTGACACAACCAACTTAAAACCCCACAACAGATGCTGCTTTAGACCTGCTATTGTTTTCTTCAGATTCATGATGGTTCAAGCTCATTCAAACTATGCTTCTGCTGAACAGGTACAGAAAGCTAGCTTTGCTAATTTTTCTCCTTCCACAAATCACCTTTTGCTGCTTCCTAAAATGGAAAGCATTTCTGTACTAACAAATGCCCATAGCACTCACTGAAGGTTGACTTACAAAATATACATGAAGACTCTACAGAAGAATTAATGTGTGCAGTAGAAAACTTGCTTCTAATATTTCTTAAAACTGTAAGATTTTCAAGAAAAATAATTGTTAAACTCTGGGCTGTGCATCTGTATATTGCATCTGAACGAGAAAATAAAACTAAGAAAAAAGCACTGGTTTTTTTCCTTTCCTTCTTCAGAACAAAGACCAAATCAAATGCTACTTCAACTTTCTTCCTCGTTCAGACACTAAATCAGACAATGAAAATAGAGAAAAAACAACTCTTGGAACGACTGCAGATTTATTTTTTTCTCTTATTGTTCCAGTGTTCTGTTTTCTATTCAGCACTGACCCTGTCTTCACACCAGCAGTACTACCTTTGGGTATTCTAAGGCATCAGGTAGGTTCTCCTGACACTGAGAGCATAAAACTCATCTGGAGCACAAGGAGAATGGGGTCCAAGCAAAATCTGTGGAGAGCCAACAGAATGACAATGAGACTGCCTGCAGCACAAAGGATGACTATTTGTACAACTTAATGCTCTAAATGCATAGTCACATGAGGATAAAATGTATCTTTGGTTACAGCCCTATACTGTGCCAGAGAACAGAGACACATATATAATATCCGGCAGAATTTGGCTCAGTTTACTTACAGTAGAGATAAAGAAATCTTCATTGCCAATGTCCAAGCTGTAAGGGTACAAAATGTTCTAGCAATTGCAAAATATCAACCTCTAAAATTTCATTCCATTTATTGTTTTGTTTGTTAACAAGACAACAGAGAGCAGACACTTTAATAAAAAACCTTTCCTTAAAAAATTTAGGTCACAGCCCATTATCTCAAAACCTTTCTGTCCTCTTTGCTTTGCCAAGCACCTCTGCTCATATTCAAACACTACATAATTCATTTTAACTTAGCCTTATCAGGTTGCTGAATAAGAATGTCAAAGTCAGCTGGCTGTAAGTTGACAAAACATATTCAGTGCCTTCTTATTGCTGCTGTCACTGATTTAGCTGTTCCCATGGTAAACTTAAATACCGCCACAGGAAGCTGTACCATCTATCAATTCACAAGTTGGGAAGTGTGGTGTATGGAGATTTCATTTAACAGATCCCAGCACTGTCTACTTGAAGGATGTGGCAGTTGAAAGCTGGAGGCTGCATTTCTTGCTTTTTTTTCTCTCTTTTTTTTTTTAAACTTGTATAATCTCAAGAGTAAGACATATGGCAGCACTTCCAAGTTGATTTCAAAGAGATTTTGATTTCCCACTCACTTTTTCTAAGTGTGAATTACCTAAGAAGGTGTCAGAAGTTCCTCGAAAAAAATCATTTTAACACTGCTTGCCTTCACAGAGAGAACTTCTAGAGAGAAGCTCTTTAGAAAATGACAACAAAAAAACACAAACAATTTCAACTGCTCTGTAGCTGGAGCCTCTGACTTGACTATCTCCATAAGATACATTACAGCACTCATGAATTAGTTTTTTACAACCATTTCAATTTTTTAAAAAACCCCTGCTTTCTTGTTCATAAGACGACAAAAACACCCTAAGAAAGACATTATCCCACACACTAAAAAGACCTTACAATCAGAAATCGTACAGGTGAGAGCAAATGCCTCCTACAAAACCTCTTTCTTCATTAAACACCTACCAAAAAAATATTCTTCTGTGTTGCAAATATTTCTCTAAACATCTTTTTTTTTTCATAAAACATTACCTTTTTCATTAGCATACAGTAGCCAAATAAAAACACTGAATGCATTTTGAGAAATACAAATGAAGATGGAAAAAGCCAGTTTCTAAAAGCTAATTTAAACTAAACAAAACCACATTTATAGCCTGCCCTTTTCTTTATTCCACACCTGAAAAAATGTAACCAAAAGATTTCAACAAGAAGAAAAGCATATAAAGATTGCTTTTAACAAGTAGAAAAGAAATGCACAGAAGTGGAAACAGAGCAATTCAAGATCTGAATACTCCAAAAATCTCATAAAATAAAAGAGACTTCACTCTGAGTCCTTGAGCCGTTATAAAGCTCCCAGCAACACCCCATCCAATATAGAAACCAAAACCTTTTTTTTTTTTTTTTTGCGGTACTTGGAGCACATGTTCAATTTGAAAATCTGATACCACACAGAGAATCCAAACCAGTCAATTGCCAATTACAGACATTGTGATCCTGTATTTTTGGGACCACCATAACAAACCTATGTTACAAAGTACAGACTTTATAAGATACAGTGAAACTGTCTGAACTCAGCTCCGTTGAATGTGTCTTAAATCCTACATCCAAATGCAGAGGTATTGAGAATAGCTGCTCATATTTAGGAACTTGGACCACCATGTCTGCACTGCGGAATCAGTTTGCTTATTCTCCTACATGCAAGAATATTATCTTAGTACCCACAATACCCCTTGTTTCATGATGGGGAAAAAGTCATAGACATGGTCTAAGAAAATTAGATATCGTTAAGTGATTTTCCGTCAGCCCACATGGAACATAAGGGGGAAGAAAGCATTGCTCTAAGCAAGCTTCAGAGCTATTATTAGCAGCATCTACACTTATTTAATATACTTATTTCCAGCATCTATTCCAGCAAGCAATACAAATTACACCTGTCCCTTAGACAGAAAGACAGACACAAAATCATGAATATGATCCTCCCTCTGCATTTTATTTATTTTTACCAGAAGCAAGAAAAACAGGATAGAAAGTATTCCTGGAAACCAAGGGCAAAAATAAATCTTAGTTTAAGAGAGGCCAGTTGAAACATTATCGGGTTCAATGAAAATGGGTTGTAAATTATTTAGAAGATGTGGAAAGCTGCATCACAAAGGACAAGTAGTAAGATCTCAGTTTGACTTTGAATATGCACAGATCAGCAAATCACTGCTGCCCTATCAGCAGTGGGAGGGGTGAGTGGCTCTACCACTGCACCAGAAGCATGTCTTGAATCACCACCAAAATAAACCCACTCGGGCATTTACAAGTTTTTATACTAATGGGGTAATCATGAGATGCAAGGAGCACTTTGGCTTCCAACCAGTGAAAACCTCTAGTTTTATTTGTATCCCATTTCCTCCTTCCTTTAATTCTTGCAAATGTGTAACTTCATGCTGACATTTCAGCACATCACCTGTCTGGTCACATATACAACACCAGGGTGAATTCTACCAATAGCTACTGAAATACTAGTGGTAAGGCACCCTTTTTAGCATGGTGACATATCAGGAACTCCTCCAGCCTACCACACTTTAAGGAGTACTACCTCTAGAACAGCTGTTCCAGCCTCAGACACAAATTGGGTACATGCTAAAATATAATGGTCTTGGTCAGGGAACAACTCTGATAAAATGCAAGGAGTTTGGAATTATTTTGCTGCAAACTCACACAAGAAAAATCTGTCTCTGCATATTTAAAAAAAAGAAATGGTTCTCAGACAGTTCATTGGAAAAAGTTTTAAAAGTGCTTTATATCTTATGCATATCAAAATTATAGCAAAAATCTCTCAGCCAGTGTGAGACATCTTTAAGAAATTAAAACAGAAATTTTCCTCCTATGTGAAGTGAAATAACAGCTTACATTGGACTAGGCTAATAATGACTAATTTGTTAAATTTTTAAAATTACAAATTAAGTTTCTTAGGTAGTACCTTCTTTTTATGACATGGAAAGGTCCTTTAGAAAAATACAAATAAAAGAAGTAGCAGATACCACATAATAAAATGCTTAACACAGAAAATGAGTTAATGCAGCAATTGGAAGAAAACCTACTGTTGCCTGAAGCTAGGATTGATACCTAAAATATTTTTATATCACTTGAGAATGACACTTATGACCTTCTAATCAACTGTTTTCTTACCATGTCAGAATCCTAAAAATCGACCCTATGCAATAAAATGTAACACAATCTCTTAAGGAGTACATCACTGTGGAGTCTAAATAAAACCTATGATTTCACTTACACTGACTTGACCATGCTGGATCTCTCCCCTTCCCCCCCACCCCCACCTTATCTAGGGCTAACAAGTAGTGCACATCAAAGCTGGCAAGAATTTTAGATAGAATTTACAGTGTAGTAGGCAGGCAGGCATATAGATCAGTCAGCTTTTTTTATTTAGTGATTATGGTCTACTGTGAAAGGAGGTATTTTTCATGAGAGGAGTTCAGGATTTTCTGGCTTATTTTTGGTTGTCACATCTTTCTAACAGATCATGATTCATTCACTAGTCTTCAAGGAAGACCATTGCACACGAGTATTTTTAAGCACAGTGCCTGCATAGTTTAAAACTCATTTGCTGATGAAGGCTCAGCACTTCTGCCCATGTATTACATATGAGGAGCTGTGAGCCCTACAGTTTGAGCTGGACTCCGGTTCTGCAGAAATGAAGCTGCAAAGCAGCACACAGTGTCCCCAGACTAGACAGAACTAGTGTTCCTAAATGGAGTCTTCAGCACGGGAATATGGATATCTGATGCACTGAAGTAAAATTTTAGAAAGACAGGGCAAATACTTTTATTTAACACACATAACATGTGGCATGTTTTTATGGGCTACATACGGAGTTAAATCTGATGTCAGAAGAGATGTACACAGTTCTGCTGTGAACGTCTCTGTGAAATTTATAACCACATCTGTTTTGGGGAATTTGAAGGACTGTAGAAGAAAGCATATTTACCAGCACAGGGGGTCTCTCTTATAAACTTTACTCACGCAAATTCTATTCTGCAAGTGCAATACTACTTTCACTACCACCTTTTACCTACTGTCAAACACAGGCATAACTTTTGGGCCTCTTGAACAAAACCTTGACCAAATATCCTAATGGGCAGCAACATGTAGCAGTCTTGTTTGCACTCTTTCAGAAAATCTATTCCTCTTAGTGCCTGAGGTTTTTCAAGACTACTTCAGTTTACTGACAGTCCATGAACTAGTGCTTTGCTTCCAATTGTTGCTGAATTACTAAGAACTGGAAGTAACATTTAAAAATTTTAAGAAAAGAACTTCTGAGAAAGGGAATTCCTAGGAAACATAGCATCTCTAAGCACTAAAACAATATGTTAATGTTTAAAATCATAAAAGATAAACTAAAGTCAATTATTAAAGACTACAGGAGCTATAAAAATCAAGGGCATTCCGAAAATAAGAAGATTCATAATCAAGACAAACAAACCTTTGAACACAGCAGTTCAAACATCCCATAGTTCCAGGCTCCAAGTAGACCAAACCTTTCAATTGCAAGTGTAAACCCCTTAAATATCCCATAAATTATAAGATCCCTGAAGACTTTAAGTTATGATCCAACATATAATTAGAAATTTCAGGACCTAGCTTTGCCCTGTGACAGTAAACAGCAACCATGATGTATTTTATTATACCCATAAGTTGCACGATGTGCTATTTTTTAACTCGCGCTACTTGTTGTAAGTAGCTCAAAAATTTTATCCTCAGACACTCACATAAACTCAGGTACACTCAGCATGGAAAGCTAACAGGAGTGTTATTCCAGAAAATACATCCAAGCTAACTTTCAATTACCTAAGTGTCAATTATCACACTATTAAAAAAAATCAGTAAGCACAACAAGAAGATTTCAAGTATTTGGTTTTTTTTCACCTAGTCATAAATAAGCTGCCAAACTACCTTAAAAGAATGCTGTAATTTACGCAGGGAGACCGTCTGAAAAAAAATCAGAGAATAATTATATGTAAAGATATAAAATACATGTCAAATTAACAAAAGAAGCTTAGTTTATACTTAAGATGTTGTGACATAGACACATGACACTGAGCTGTTATTAGTTACAGTATTGTGCTTTTTCTTGCTTTAATGGATTCCCTTTGCAGAGTGAACTGAATGTGGAGTTTGCACCTCAAATAGGAACTCCAGAATGAAAAAATATATTACCCTGCTTAAAATGCTCACACCCACAAAGCATTAATGAGGATATTATTTGTTTCAGGTGACTGCATTACCTTTTCTGTTCAACAGAACTCACTTAAATATTCTCTGAAGACCTTACTCCTGAACAGCTCTATGACCTAGTCTAACGAAAATGTAAAAGGATTATATTTTTGGCTCCTTAAATCAAGGTTTACTTGCATTTACAAACTTTGCTGAATCGTTTTGGCTGTGGTGTGTTTCCTTATCTGCCCAAGCAATACTCAGCAGTATGGAATTTGCTTCCAGTGCACACTGAAAGCGCTAGCACTTTGCAAAATCCATTATTTCTTTAGCAAAGCATCTTTCATTGTATTTTACAAAACAGTTTTGAAGCCTTTTCGATGCACATGCACCATGTCTATCAGCACAGTAGAAATGTACTCAAATGCACCCAAGACAATCTTCAGAGAGGTGCGTGGATCTATCAAAACATGACCTAAAAAACACCCTATGACAGAACTCTGTTGATTAATACAGGAATATAAGACCTAGTGCTTCAAGCACAATGGAATGAGCATTGAGAATCAACTGCTAAGGCTGTTTGTCTAACAAGGTTGACTTTCTGAACGTTCCGAAATCTGCAAAATCAATTAAAAGAATCAGGTTTTATTATTGAACATTCTAACTACATTAACAGCAGAAGGGAGATGACTGAGCCTCAGAGTTAACGCTCAGTAGAGTTAATAAAAAAAGAGCTAAGTGATTTAATTACACCTTTCAAATCTGCCGGCTCACATATACCCCATACTTCAACATTCCAACTTAAGTTTCACCCCTTCTACTAAAAATATCTTTTGTTACAGAGGAGTAAAAGCAAAAGGCTTATTCAGAACAAAAATTATAATTTCAGACAATGCATGGTGTGAAATGACATGTACCTTCCCATGTTAATGAGTATTTCAGTAGCAGCACGACTTACGTAATAATCATGGGGTTTATGGCAGCTGGTTATTTTGACAAGAAATCTGAAGGAGCTCTATGAAAATAGCATGGAAAGAGGGGAAGAAAAGCAATAGGTCTGACAAGCAGATACCCTTTTACAAAGCATGCCAAGTCTGCTCTTTGTTACTTTTCTTGGTTTTCATATCAAGGGCCCAATTTTGAATACTATGAATTGAGAAAAAAAAGGAATTTGCAGCAAAAAGTCTTCAGGAATTCATCTGAAAACATGTTTCTGCAAGTCCCTCTCTACTAGAAATGGAAATTGCTAACTAGGGAGTGTGCATGTACTTATTTTTTAAGCAAAGGCTCACTTTTTAATACATTGCAGTGAATGGGAAAAAGACAAAAAAGGTTTAATCAGTATAGTTCAACTGTGGTGTTGGAAACTCTAATTTCAGTTTTGATTAAAAAATGTAGGGACTAATCGTGTTCTCAAATATCA
>NW_008687450.1:0-9164 GCF_000695815.1 Acanthisitta chloris | reverse complement strand
CAGGAGAAAAGGCTAAAGCATGAATATGTAATTTACAGTAAATCCCAGCAGATGAAAAGACACAATTTTAGCGAATGAAATGTTTTCTTCTAAACATGTATTTCGAAGTTTATTCCTTACAAACAGTACAGCATAAGTTAACAAAGTCTGACCATCAAAAACAAACCAACTGTGATACTTTATAGCTCATTTTTACATGAGCCACAGTGGTGCATCTTACTTAAAATGGTCGTTGATACTGAACAACGTAACCACACGGTGGCAGAAGAACCAATATCTTGCTCAGGAACTGTGTTTCTCCGGGGAAACCATACAACCTGACGGGTTTGCACAGCAAATTATTTGCCCCCAATAACTGTGATGAGAAACGGATTGGTTCAGTGTAACTCAACCCTCAGGGCTGATAAACATACATGTCTTCCCAGAGCATTCGAGCTGCTGCAAATGGAATTGCTGCTTTATAGATTGAAAGCTTGTACAACTGGAAACTTCAATTTAAAGTAAGATCAGATTATTTTATATTTAATTGTTAATAAAGTTTCAGGGGGAAAAAAGCAACAATCATTATAATGCCACATTCACCTGAATAATCTGGAAGAACTCCCATTTGAGAATACATTAGGAATAACGGCATTTACAGAAAATTTTAAATATCCATCCATCCATAATTTTATGACTTTCAAAAGAGTTTACTAGATTAGTCAGTTAATCACTAGCTAGTTAACTAGATTAGTAAATAGGGGCTTCAACTACCAGTCTATTTCACTTTTCTCTCCTCTATTTCATACTACAGCAAGACCATCCTAGAACTGAATACACTTGGCCATGAACAAGCCAGGCCAAGCTTGTGCTCCTCAGCGTCACCAGCCAGCACAGAGCAAGGCTGGAGGAGACATGGCCTGAGCCTGCCCAGCCCCAGCCCCAGCCTGTGGGATGCTCCTGCATGGCTGCTCAAGCACAGGCCAACATCACACCAGCTCACTGACACCTGCACAGGGAAGGAAACCATTCCCTCGCCTCGACTTGTGCACAATCCTGCCACAACAGCCGAGAAACAATTAACCTGCTAACCCAAAAGGCTGATTCCTGAATGAGCCTGAAAGCTTTACCAGCTTACTGTGCTCAAGTGAAACCAGGCAGAAAACGTACTAAAGCAAAGCTCCAGAGAATACCTGCTGCAGAATATCTAAAATACGTACATATATACATACACATATATATACATATATATAAAGAACTAAAACAAATTATTCTGTTTTACAACTAAAACCAAGGAGACAACTAAAGGGATCTTGCAGTCTTTATACATCTCGTTAAATGTAGCTGCTACTATTTATAACTTCAAATAATTACACATAATGCTTTTACCTCTTGAGATTTCTTTCCTACTCCTCAGTGTTTACTGACAAAAATAAAAATGCCCTCAGCTAGACTGCAGTAAAATAAAAGAATGAATGACGACAGATGTAGATCCCACAATGAATTATGTTGCTGATGATTTGTCATATTCATAGCTACTAGTTGTCTGTAGCAAAATTATAATCATTGGAAGGTTTTTTCAGTCTGATTTAGTGTGTCTGTATAGGAGGAAACAAAGATAGCACGAGGCTCCCCTCTGACAGTGAATGAAAAATGCATTTACACTGGCATTTTGTCTCAAATTAAGCGTTCTTTATGGAAGCAAGTCTCCTGATCATCCCTGCCGACCATGCTTTGCTCCACAGCACCAAATGCTCTCAGACAGCATAAACCAGACTTTTTTTCCAGCAACACTAAGCCAGACGAGAGCTTGTCCAAAGTAAAACTCCCAAAACACACATAGTGTGTGGATCCCCCAGCACTGAGGCTTTGCCTTCCAAGTCCAACCCCATGGGGCTGGACAGTGTGCTATTGCAGATGCACCAGGTTTTAGCACTCCTTTTAAGAATCAGAAAGACAAACAGTATTGTTGCTATCAAATGTTATTTTAATGCTTTCTCTTACCTGTGTATTTCAATGTGTCTATCATGGTGCATCTCATTATTTGTAGTACATTAAAGTACCAGAGTACTGAAACCAGAAAAAAACCCTTGTACAAAATATCACTAAATGCTTTTTAAAGTAATACCAGATTTAGTTACTGGAATACCCATGTCAGGTTACTGATCTCAGCAAGTTTAGTAAATAAAAGGGTGGGCATAAAACCACATTAAAAATCACTAAAAAAATTTGAGCAATATATTTGTTCTTTCTTTCCCAAAATCAAAACTACTACACAATACTCAGGAGCAAAAAACTATAACGGGAATCTGTTATAAACACTTTTGGAGAGGATATTTGCATCATCAGTGTCTGAGTGACAAAATGTTCATATTGGCAAATGGCAATCAAGCTAGGTTATGAGAAATGCAGTTAAACAGAATGTTAATGTTTTTCTTCCTGTGATTTTCTTTCAAGAGAAATAACATTTGAAAAAGGAAATATGCAACACCTAAAACATAACTAAAGTAAAAGGAAAACATCTGTATTAAATAGCTTCTCAGTTCTGCTCAGCAGACAGAGACATGGTACAATATATTAATTACCAACTTCTCACTGTACGTGATTAATTTCTGTTTGGTGCCACTTATAAGGACAAAAGTTTGAATTTATAGAAGTTGTTTTATTTTACAATTGATTTTTGTTGCATTTTCAACGAAATTTTGAAATATAACTGCACTTATGGAAAATGTCTCCCCTTACTAAGATTATACAAAGAAATTTAACACTTTGGCTTCTGATTAGGTTCATGCATCATTATTTGCTTATACATCCACACTGCATCCAGGACCAAGGTGGCATTGCACCCCAACCACACATGTACATTCATAATTTAGCCTGGAAAAGACCTTGCAAGGTCATCTGGCTGGGAGCCCATTCAAAGCAGGACTAACCTCAAAGTCGGTCAGAGCTCCTAGCACTCATCTGTGTAGGCTCTCTGTTTCCTGTTTGCAGCCTTATGACATACATCTGAATAATTCACAAGGTCTCAGATTTCTCTAGCCACTGTACTAGAATAATAATAGCATATCATTTGTAACTTGTGAAATATTTTACTAATGCTTGTACATCCCTTTCAAACCTTGAAACTAAGATGAAAGGATAAAGTACATGAACATAGGTAAACATAAAATTTTCATTTGAAAAAGGTCATTGAAGAACTATTTAGATATTCAGATGTTTCCTCTAACTGAAAATGTTAAGGAAAAAGAAAAGTTAACTTAGATCCAAATTCCAAGAAATCACAGGACTAGAAAGCTGATTGCTGAACAGCAGCAATCCAAACAATGCTAGTACTGGTCACAGTGAGCGGTTTCCTATTCAAATTAATAGAAAAAAAATCACTGAGATTCTTGTTACAAAGTTATTTTAGACCATTATAAATCCATACTGTCTGTGGAAGGAATAACCCTGTCCCTTGTCAACTCTCCTGGAGTGTCACCTCTCACTATAACTTGCACTGCTGTGTAACAGGTTTGGTCCAGGCATCAACATGATGAAACTCAGTGCAAGAATCACAGAATCACCAGGGTTGGAATGGAACTTTGAGATCATCAAGTCCAACTGTCCATCTAGCATTACCACTGTAACTCCTAAACTACTAAATCATACCACCCAGCATGCCTTTTAAACACCTCCAGGGATGGTGAATCCACCACATCCCTCTGCTACCTCTTCCAATGCCTGACCACCCTAACTGTGAATTTATTTTTTGTAATATCTACTCTGAATTTCCCCTGTTTCAGCTTAAAGTCATTTCCTCTAGTCCTCTCACTGCAGCCATGGCAGTAGAGACCAGCCCACACCTCACTACAACCTCCTTTCAGGTAGTTGTAGAGAGCAATGAGGTCACATCAAAGTTGCCTCTTCTCAGGACTGAACAAACCCAATCCCCTCAAAAGACACGTTTTCTAAGCCTTTTATGAGCCTTATCACCCTTTACTGGACTTTCTCCAGCACCTCAATGTCCTTTTTAAAGTGAAGGTCCAAGGAGAGCACAGAGTCATGCCGGATTACAGTGAACATTTAAACAGAGTCTCATTTTCATTTCCCAGAAAAGGTCAACATTAGACTGTATGCAATTTTTTAAAATTTGCGCCTTCAAACAGGAAGCATAAGGCTCTACATTCTCTACATTCTTCAAAAGACACTGCCATTATGTCCTTACAAAAAGACATACTAGTCTGAACATCAAGAAAAGTAGTATCAGTCTATTAATTAGAGATGCAATTATAGGTACATGAATTTTACATAATGAAATGCTCATACATTTGCATAGCCTCTTTCATATTGGACTATCACCAGCTAATTTAACATCTGTAACCCTGATGCCTCACTGTTCCCTTTTCCTCCAACAAAGCCCTGGAAAAGCAAGAACCCCACTGAGACTAAAAGGTTGTAATGTTTGAAATAGTGGTTGGGGTGGCCCTTGCTGAAAAGCAGCATTTCCCAGCTCTGGTTTTCCTACCCTGCAGAGAGAGGAGGAATGCTGCTTTTTCAGATCAACTTTATGTATTTCTGCTTTCACTCAACCTTCCTAAAGCAGAAACAAAAAAAAGTATTGCCAGCACATCAAGGGAGTTGATCCTGCATCTCTACTCAGCTCTTGAGAGGCCACAACTGGAATACTGTGGCAAGTTCTGGGCTCCTCTGTACAAGAGAGACATGGAGCTCCTGGAGCAGGTTCAGTGGAGGGCAACAAAGATGATTAAGGGACTAGAGCACCTCACTTATGAGGAAAAGCTGAGGGAGCTGGACTTGTTCAGCCTTGAGAAGAGATGACTGAGAGGGGACCCCATTAATGTCTCTAAATATCTGAAGGAAGGTGCCAAGAAACTGGAGCCAGGATCTTCTCAGTGGTGCAAAACAGTAAAAGAAGAGGTAATGAACAGAACCTGATACACAGGAAGTTCCACCTGAATACGAGGAAGAACTTCTCTACTGTGCGAGTGACTGCGCACTGGAACAGACTGCTCAGAGAGGCTGTGGATTTTCTCTCCCTGAAGATATTCAAGAACTGTCCTCATGCAATCCTGTGCCACGTGCTCTAGGATAACCCTGCTTAAACACGGACCAGATGACCCACTGTGGTCCCTTCTAACCTTACCAATTCTGTGATTCTGTGAAAACCCTGGCTCGTCACCCTCAGGAAGACAAAATTTCACTCATGTTCCTGAGAAGTTCTGAGCTAAACTCAAGAGTTAAATTTTATGAAGCCCTATCTGCCAGGATTCAGCTCTGAAGTCAAGAAAACCTGATGCTGCCTTCCAGGCATCCAATAATAGCTGAAGTACTGCAACCTAAATCCTAAACAAAACCAGGACCCTGCTATACATTATTTACATCTGGTGAGATCTGGTTGGACTAGTATCAGAGTACAGATTTTAAACCTACTTATACAAACAAAAGGAAAGCAGCCTCAAACTAGAAACTTCATATAATAGCCTGCATTACGAAAACAGTCCCCTTCTGGCCTCAGTGCCCAGGCTGTTAAACTGGGCATAAAATTGCTGTTTAATAAGAATAAGGGAGAACTGCTTCAACCTGCTTTTAATAATGCTTCTAAAATTGTTCTTTCAGTAATCCTGACAGCCACAACTATAGCCTTCCTGCAGCAGGTAATTTCTGAAACACATCAATAAAATTCAGAGACAATCTATACTGTAAACTTCAACCAATTACTTTTAACAGACAAAGAAATTACAGTAATGGAAAATAATTTTGCTCCTATTTATTTCCTTATGGCATTCTGACTCTTAGGGACAGATCCATATCTTGGCACCAATTTTGAAAACAAAAGATGCAAAGCAGGAGTTCCTAGAAATTCTTTATTATTTCTGCGGATTCAAACAACTTCGGACAAAAGGAAATATGGATTTGTTGTGCATTGTGAATGATCAATGGTTGCTTAAAGAGACAGAGAGGAGGAAAAATACTAAAGTTTGACAAATGATTTCTACCTATAGACAGTACTAATAATTGTCATTCAGGCATAATTGCCTAAGCCTACTTATCAGAGTGTTAGAAACAATTTCACCCTGTACTAGGGAACTAGCAGAGCTTGCTCATTTGGGCCAGCTCCTTCTGTTTTCTATCTTCCAACCCCTTTTACAATTCCCACCCCCCTGCTGCATCACATTCCACACATCTATCCCAAGACACCAGCCAAAACCAGAGGACTGAGTGCCAACACTCTGAAAGCTTAAAAGCTAGCAGAGCACAGCAGTTTTATCTACATATGGGGCTTCTGCCTCTCTGAACATTCATGACTGGATTCCTCCCTTCACTTTTGAGCCGCTGAGCAGTCACAGCTTTTTGTTCCTTCATTCACTCCAACTTGATATGTTCCATCGCACCACTCTTGGTTCACAGAACAGCATCCCAAATGTGGCCCAGATTCTAAAGACCTAAATGCCATTTCAATCCCTAGCCTACTTGGCTTCAGGAGCTGAGGCACCTCTGAAGGTAACAAGCCAGATAATAGGAAACACTAGGCGAAAGGATGTGAATGAAATGAGGCTACTTGACTTAAGTGTTCTCCCCTTGTTGAAAAAAAATTGTGTATTTTCTATTTATTCCAGAAAACATTTACAATGCAGAACTGAACTGCTCTGTTTACAGCAGTCCCCCTGTGCTGATAGACTGCAAATTGTTTGGGGAAACCAATAATGGAAAAGTTTATTACAATATCCTGCAGACAATTCACAGAACATTTCAGCTAACATTATCATTGTTTACTTGCCACATTTGCTACTGCAGACTGCTGCTGAAGGACAGTAATTTTCTTTGGTTTAAAACTAAGAGACATTTCATTTGGCAATTTCCACTCTCTCTGCCTTATTGATGTACCCTATGACATGGCATAAATACTGAGTATGACAGGAGACTCCAGAGGGAGAGAAATGGCTGGAACAAGGCTACCCCTCCTCTCTCGCTCAAAAGCACAGACCTAGAATCATCAGGAACCAAAAATTACCACCTTGGTAATACAGTTGCCTTCTTAATCCCCACCCTCCGTGTGACACATTCTGATGATTTTTTAAAGCCTTGTTTCCAAACCAAAAGGGATCACCTAGACAGGAAGGGTAAGCTGTGAATGCTATCGCTCTCTGCCACAAATGGTTAGCCTAATTTTTTGATATGCTGTATCTGAACTAGTATGGGGAGAAGCTAAGGCCCACTGTACTGTCAGAACAGGACCTGGGCCTTGGCTGTCTCAACACTCCCAAATTCAGGTTTTGGATCAAAGCAGGCAGGATACGTGCTGTCACAAAATCCTTTGGAAACACGGTAGCAACATGATGTCAATTTGATAGCTACACAGTAAGCATAGCAAAAAAAAATCCCACACACTTACCAAAAGGAATACATTAATTTTTGAATTATATCCATAAAGAAGCACGATTCATGTTTCTTAAATGTTTTCCCTTTCCTTGGTCTATGTTCACACATTTGAATTTGGCAGCTCCACTCCCACTCTTGATCTCAGATCATTCCTTTTCTGCTTGATATTTTTGTGATTACCATTAAACTGCAGTTTACAACTGTTCTAACACATTTTCAATTTAAATCACCCTGATGATCCATCTCTCCTTATATCAGAATTACTGCTAACACCAGCAGAATTCTCAGAATACTTCAGTGAAAAGAGTGCCACAGGGATTTCAATAGAAGTACACTTATTTTTCCCTTGTATCTATTTCAAGAAAGGGACTATTTTCATTGGTACTTTGTGAGAGGTGAGAGCCTTTCCTAAATAATCCAAATGTTAACTCATTGTGCGCTATGACACCTCTTTCTTTGGCCCAAAGAAGCCTATAATGCACAAAACGTGACAAAAAAAGTAGAATGGATGATCCCAAATCTCCTTCTGCCTGAGTGCTCAGCAAGGGATATTTATTGTTTGTTTATGTCCAGACTAACCGAGAACAGAGATAACAGAAAATACACCATTTTCTCTAAATGAATTTGCCTAGGTTCCAACAGCAGTCAGAGCAATTGCAGCTGCTCCTTGTCTTCTCTATGCATTGGATGAGGTACTCTGTTATTTGCAAATGCTCATATAACACCTTGAAACAGCTTTCAAATCACTATCAATACACTAAATACAGTTCACGAACTCGCTTTGTATCATGACAAAGAATAGAGTTCAAGCCTATTCAGCAAACACACATACAAAACACCCTACATTATACATTTTAATTATTCAATCCACAGCCTGCTGATCTAATGGAATAATTCTGCAAAGCAATGCACGGGCTGAACATTTGCACATGCTCCCTCTCATTTTTAACAGTAAAAGACAGGAATTGCAATTAATTTCAAAAAAGATGTATTGACTCTGTGAGGTATTATTGGACCTTTTATGTCTTGCATCTTTGAGAGACTGATTAACATGCACAGAGCTCTGTACTACCATAACTAGAACATCTTGGTTCCTAAGAGTTCATTGAAGGCTCATTCAGAAATTTTCAGAGATATGAGGAGGGTTGGGACTATTATGATGAGATTAATTATTTATTCTAAGAAGCAAATACCCACTATAAGTACTGCTCCTTCTCCCCTTCCCATAGCTATTGCTCACAGAAACCCAACCTCTTCTTCCAGTGTTTCTCGGTCTATTCTATACCCACTTCTGTTAAAAGCCACAGTATGCTCATTCACAGAGATATTGCTGTCAAAAACTCTTTATAATCACTACTAGTATTCCTTACTTACCTGTATTTTAAGAGAGCTTCTTGGCTCAGGTTTCATGAGGACTCCCACAAAAACTATCAAACCAACCTTCTCTGCTCACATCTGGTGATAAAACCATGCTTGCTTCAGGCAGATTCAGACTCAACTATGGGAAACACCTGCAGCACTTTCAGGAGGACCTTGTGGTGCTCTGCACACCTGTGTACCAGGCACACAATCTGCGGAAGACTCATTCTGAGGAAGCCTTTACCGAGGCTTTTACACACTTAAGACCTTTTATTCTAAATGGTGTTCTGCTTCCAGGATGCCCTCTGAGCCTAAATTGCAGTGATTCAGGTGAGCAGCTGCTCACCTGAATTCAGGCAGTTGCAAGGGCTGTGCCATGCTGCTCAGGCCAGAGACAGCCACATGAACCACAGAACTCAGATCTGTTGCCAGATCCTGCATGT
>NW_008687449.1:38536-39453 GCF_000695815.1 Acanthisitta chloris | reverse complement strand
GAACCCATTCTGATCTTCTCCTGCTGTCCGGTCAAGGAACGCTGCAGTCTCCTCTGGATGCTCCTGCACTGAGGGAGAAGAGAGAGATGGGTGAGCTTGCAGCAAAAGGGCCAGAGCCCCACGGTGTGGATGTCCCCTCCACCCTGGGCTGAGCCCCCTGTTTTCTCCTCTGGTAGTCTAGTTGAGAAACTCTGTAGCCTCCTCCAGAAGCTCGTCCACCGACTGTAATGGAGAAGAGAGAGGTGAGTAAGCTTGCAGCACAGGCCCAGAGCCCCAAGGCGTGGGGTCCTGTCCTCCCCTGACATCCCCATGTGCGCTCTGTCCCTCACTTGCCTTCTCCTCCCGTTGTCCAGTCTCACCGGTACACGGTCAGAGCACTGTGTTCTGTTTGGCTGGGCTTGGCCCCACGGGTCACTGTGACATAAGCACCATGAGAGCACCTAAAATATGGGCGGCCCCTGCCACCCATTGTGAGTCATCCCCTTGGTACCCGAGGTTCCAAGGTGCTAACCATGGAACCAGAGTGGCTGCTACTGCAGCAAGCACAGGGAGGGTCAAATGGCAGGGCCTGGGGCAGCTGTCGAGGGAGGCACTGTTGGCCAAACCCCCCCAGGGCCCCAGCCGTGGCCAAGGGAAATCTATGCTCCTGTCCCTGGCACGGTGAGCACTGCCAGCAGAGCAGGGAAGGTGATCCCTCAGGAGAGGTGCTTGAGGACTGGAGGAAAGCCAGTATCACCCCAGTCTTCAGGAAGGACAACGAGAAGGACCCAGGGAAACTGCAGTCTCACCTCCATCCCCAACAAGGTAACAGAACGGCTCATCCTGGATCCCATCTCTAAGCCGGTGGAATAAAATCATGCTTGACCTCATATGCCGGCCGTAGGGATTCGGGGCCCGACGCTGCAGGGGGGGAGCAG
>NW_008687449.1:36998-38437 GCF_000695815.1 Acanthisitta chloris | reverse complement strand
GTGGGGTGCCAGTGAGCTGCGGGCCAGTCCCAGTGTGCCCTGGCTCGGGGTGCAGCTCTCGGCATTTGGATATTAAATTGATATGACTGTCCAAAGGAACATATCTGAAAATAATCAAGGTGGCACTTTTTGATGTCTTAACATCTAATTGTTTTTCTTCATCAGAATGTTTCACCTGACATATTTGAGGCTATTGCAAACACAAAGGTTTATTATCTTTGTTCAGTCTTCCCTTGCATCCCCTTTGTCTCTTGGCACATCTTTTCTTCCCTTATGATTCTGTGGTTTCCCTTTGGTGTTTCAAGACAGATCTTTGGAACATTTTCCTATCTAGTGGTTTGATTGGGTGTGTTTGACTGGAAGCACTGCTGGTTGGTCGGCAGGGCCGGCATGTGGCCCTGGGGCAGGCGCATCCGTGGGGTGCTGTGTTGGGTGTCCCTCAGGATGTGAGCAGTGCCAGCCTGGCCCTGCAGAGCAGCCCTGGGTGTCCCTTGGGGTGTGAGCAGTGCCAGCCTGCCACTGAAATTGGGAAAAAAACCCTCAACACCAATGTAGTATTAAGTACAGGCATTATTTAGCACAGCGCCAGATGCATGGGGAATGCTCCTCCAAGCTGCATCTCAACTATCCAAACTTTTTACTATTTATATATTTCAGAAAACAAAACAATTAGTGCTCATTGGTCACAAGTTACCTCTAATTAATTAGCATTCTACCCTCTATTGGTTAGTGATTCTCTCGCTTCTTATGCTATTTAGTCCACGTTTGAGTCTGTGGCTTCTTGGGGGTCTTTCATGGGGGTTTTGGACGGTCTCTGGTGGTCCCTTGTGTTTGTTGAAAAGATGCCCATTAGTGTCCTTTCCATGAACTTTGAGTCTTCCTTCCATATATGGTCATATATGGCTTAGCTTATTATCCCATTTGCAAATAAAAAGTTCCTCCTCTTGGTCTTGGTTGAATTCAGCTGGCTCCTCTGCACTGCTCCAGGATGAGCAGGTCACAGGTGTGAGAGTTTATGTCCTTGGGTTCATTCCTGTCTGAGGCCCCTTGCAACAGCTCCCTCTTTGAGACTTACTCAGACAGTCTTAGAGAAGCTCCTTTCACCAAGTAACGCGGCTCGACTAATTCCGTAACGTAACGAAGACCTTTGAAAGCAACAGAACTACTTGGAAGTCGTAATGACAAGAGGAGGGTGTGAAAGGAACGAAGCTGTAAGCAATGTGATCTGAGGCGTGTTGATTTTTCTGTCACACTGGCACCGCGGGCTGTGCACGCTGGGTTTGTGCTGTGTGCTTCCAGGCCTCGGAGTGTAAGTGGGAGGCTGTGAAAGATGGTGATAAAAGGACAAAACAAAGAGAGACCAGTTGCTTCCAGCAGCAAACCCCAGCTTGCTGTGATGTAATACTGTTTTCTCCTCCCCCACCCGATGCAGGCATGTG
>NW_008687449.1:32934-36979 GCF_000695815.1 Acanthisitta chloris | reverse complement strand
GCCAGCTTGGTGCATGAAGCACCTTTGAAACACTTATTTGAGCAGCACAGCACTTTAGGAACATCTGTGGAAGTCATCACGAGCCATCTCTGCTGAAGACAGGTGCTGTTTTTAAACCAGTGTTTCATTACATCAGGTCTGTTGACATCCATTTTCTGTCATCCAAAAATAGCTTTTTCAACTCAGGAGTGAGGACATCCTCCCTAAAGGTCCTGGGAGCCTGAGGCTATGGGTTTGCTATGTTCAGAAGGCCTCTCTCTAGTTAGCTTTAATCCAGCTGGACTGAGTACAACAGTACCCAGATAGTAATGCAGAGTTTGGTGTGGGTTCACTAGCTGAACTAGTGTCCAGGCTTCCCTAGAGGTTTCTAAAACTTGAAGCAGTCAAATCTGGCCCTAGCCTGGCTGCTACAGTCATTTTACGTTGTCTAAGTATAGGAATATAACTTTTTGATGTGACTGATGAGTTGGAACACCACTGAGATCATTAGGACACAAATTCTTCAGGGCTTGGTGATGCTACTGAGCTACTTAAAACTATGTGTATTCAGTACAGTGGCTGAATGTAGTTACAGAATGAACTAACAGCATGTAATTCGTTTCAAGGTTTAGTTCCTTGGAAACAGAAAGGTAAAATGCATTAATATGACCCCAGTGAAAACCAGTGTCCAGCCCATGTTTGCTGCTGACTACTGTCCTACTTGGTGTTGGTTAACACAAAGCAGCTGTTAAGAACCTCTACTTTAACGGTAGTGATGCAGTTCTCAGTCCAAGCCCTAGGTATGTATGTAATCTTCGAAAAGACAAAAGTGTTATCCAGCCACTTCTGATGATGTTATTATAGTCAAAATAACAGATGCTAGTCAGAAAAGATGGTAGTGAGCATGTGCATGTTGTTACCCCATGTCCAATGCAAGATAATGTGGTAAATCTTAACCACAAAAGTTATTACATTTTTACATTGTAGCATCAGTTTTCATGATTCAATTGGGAAGTAGTAATTCTGTATAACTTGCTAACTTGTTTTAAACCAAGGCAGGTAAGTGCTGAAACACTTGAGTGGAGCAGTGCCTTAAAAAACATAAAAATAAACTACGCACACACTTCTTGTGGTAGTAATTAAGAGCTCTCTGCAAAAACTGTCGGTGCTATGGATGGCACTGAAAAAGAAGACTGCAGTTGTCTTACAGCCATTATGTTTTCAAGTGTTACTCAAGATGTTTGTGAGCAAAAATGAAGACTCATTCTTGTTTAATTTGCTTACACATTAATATATTTGGGTTTGATGCATTTGTCCTGGAGAGTGGCAGTCTCAGACTGAGATGTAACACAGTCTGATACAAATTCCTAAAAATTCCTACCAGGAGACTTTGGCTTTATTTTACTGAAGTAAATGAAGTAATTCCTGTATGAAAATATGCCCAAAATCTCAGTGTAGATAATTGCTGTGCAGAAGGTCCTTGTTTTTAAACGTGGTTGTGGAAATGTTATCCTCAACTAGGAGATTGCTATGGCAAGGCAAATATATTAAACTTGCATTTGTTCATGATGTGCAGAAACTTTTGACATGTTTGCAAATCTGACCAACAGTGCTTGTTATAGGGTTGTGGACTTGTGTTTTGAGAAAAAGTATGAAAGCATAAACTAAAAACTAATGTGGGAGATAAGCAATAAGCATGTAGCTGTGGAACTAAGTGTGTTCTGACCTGGTCTAGTGGAAGGTGTCCCTGCTTATGGCAGGGGGGTTGGACTGAATGGCCTTTAAAGGTCTCCTCCAACCCAAATCATTCTGCTTTCTAAACTGTGGTCCATTGTGGCAGTTACACAAGGGACAGGTATGTCCTCTGTTGTTTTAAAATCTGCTTGTCAGCTGGAATTCAGGCAGAGAGACACAGACCCAGCCACTGGCTCTATTTAGACTGCTTCCCACTCTACTTTGGGTCATGATAGGTGTTTAGGGCAGGTTAGAACACACTGAAGTAAATCTTCCCTAAAGATAATATTTAATTAGATAGCAAATTTGTCTTATTTCTACTAAGAAGTTATAAACCAGTCCTTTCACTGCAAGTATAAGCTATAAGGAGTCACAGGCTGAAATTAGCTTTACTTTAGAACCAGCAAGGCAAATACCTCAGCAAGCTGAATGAAGATTGTTCTCCAAAAAGGAACTCTTATGAGGCTAAACACTGTACTAACTGACTAGACAGTATCTAAAGGGATGGACCTACCTATTGCTGAGATATACTTCTCTGGGCAAAAATAGACCATAAATACTTTTTGGGTAGGAAACAAGTTCATGTTGAGTTAAAGATTACTTTCTTGGTTTTTTTTAATAGACCGTTGGGGATTATTTTTATACATGACCTTAAGGTGGGCTCCCATTCCCTGGAAAAGATATCACTTCCTTTTTGTATTTCATCCTACTTCCTCTGCCCCCAACCACAGGGCTCTTAACCACAGCTTAAATCCGAGGGTGTGACTGTACTGTTTAATTAAATGATGGTATTGACATGGACACGGCTGTGAATGCATTCGTGGTGCTCCTTATAGAAGCAAACACCATGCTAAGATATTTCAAATAAGATACAGTCCCTATGGCAGAAAAATCAGGTGAAGTTAGTTGTTCAAAACAGTAGGAAAATAACTGTTGATACATCTGCCAAAACCAATAACTTCTATACAAAATTCTCATCCAAAACAAGTAATTTAAAGGGATACTAACGTGTTTAAATATCATACCAATAATACTGTCATCACAGCATTGAATTTTAGGTACTAGACAAATTATTCTTCACTTTATTGTTGAAATAAGATCTCATTGGCCTCTCCAGTTCCATGGTTAAAACTGGATTCTCTCTTCAGAAGTGCACGAATTTCTCAGGCCATCAGGCCTGGCCTGTCTGTGTCCCCATGGCCACCTGAGTGATGAGGGAGCTGCTGAGGTCTGTGCCAGTGTTCCTGCCTCTGGTGTTCCGTGGGTGTGGGAAGGAAGGGGAAGGGTTAGGTGCCACTGCCTCACTGATTTGCTGTTTGTGTCACCGTGTTTGGATTTGATTTGCCTTTTTTCCATTGGTGGAGTTCAAGCCACATGTCATGTACAAACAGCTTCCAAGGAAGGTTCTGCTTGGTATTTTGCATCAGGCAGAACTGCAGAATTCAGCTTACAGGTTACCTCTTTGTACATGCAGTTATCTATTTTACAGCTCTCATGTACATTCTTTCAAACCCCCCAAAATGTGTATCTTCTAATGTCCAAGTGTAAGGTACTTTTGGTAATAGCAGAAGAAATTTCCCATTCACCACAAACAAATCAGGTTTTCCTGTTGGCTGTTTAAGTGCCACTTTCTGCTGAACACTTTCACATTAATGCTGGTTTTGAAGATGACACCTAAAGCTGTAGCAATTGTTTTATTAATGGACCTGAATTAATAAGACATCCTTATTAACTTAGTATTTTAAATTATACATAGGGGATTTTCTCAGTAGCTTGACCTGCTACTTGGGATCATTCACTTTAATATCTCCTTTTATGATCAAAGTGTCTTGCTGAATCCCATGGGCCCCCCAGGGCTTGCTCCAGCATATCAATTCTCAGAACATTGAAGCTGTGAATTTTATTAAGTATCTGGATTTTGTTCCAAATTCAACATTGCTTTGCATTAGAATAGGAGCTGAAGAGGTGGGATGTTAGCTTTTCCATTTCATATCTTAGAGCAGTTGACATTTTTGCATCACTTTTCCCTGGGCCGGGCACACCCTTGATTTCCAATAAAAAGAATTACTGCTGAGACAGATGAGATTTTTAGCCCCTCAGGTAGAGCTTTGTCAGTGCTGATTTTAATACACAGGTCACACACAAAGGTAAACAGGTTTTTTCTAATTTAAAAAAGTCAAACCAACCTCTGTAATGGTATTTTAATTGTAAACCCAAGGTTTGTTTTCTTTTAAGATGGGGTTTAATTTACTTTCTGCTTTCAGTTTAGTACCTTTTGAAATTTCCTTTGCCTCCCTGCTTTCCTTCTTACAATGATCAGACAGTTTAAAAG
>NW_008687449.1:11643-32910 GCF_000695815.1 Acanthisitta chloris | reverse complement strand
CAGGAATTTGAACCATGTTCTGTTGCTTTGGAAACGAGAACTAATGTAACAAAAGTTTGCTAGGCTTAGCATGAAACGTCTGCAGACTACAATTTTCTGCCCGCACACAGCTTCATTTGAGGGAGGTTTGGGCTCTCAGGCGAGGCCATGGCTGTTGTTGAGTCCAAGGGGAAGGCTGGGGACACTGACTCGGGACAGCCGTGCTGTGCCAACCTGGCGGAGAGGAGTGGGCAGAGACTGTGTAGGAACAGCTCCCCTGGCCAATCGCAGACATATTCGGCACAGTGGAAGCATTTGTGGCACTTCCTCTGCCTTTATTTTTAATATGCTCCTTCCTCATCCCCTCTCCTCCCCCACAGGCATAAGGTGGTGTCCTGGAGCTTTCGCTCTGGTTCGTGCAACAGGGCTTGGTAAAACCAAACGTTTTTTGTTTAATCGTTCAGTTGTGACCCTATGTCTGCCGGGAAAAGGTTCTGCATTTTGTTCCCTTTGCCTTTCTCTGTACTGTTCTGCAGTGCCAGCTGTACTCTGCAGCTGAGTAAAATGTCTGCAGTTCTGTGTACACAGCTCTCCAAGGGACTTGGGAGACACCGAACAAATTTTATTGGCATTTACTGTGGCTTGTCAACGTCCATTTTGATTAGCAAGGCTGGCGTAGAGGGAGTACAGGAAAGCTACTGCATGCAGCACCAGTGTAACTGATCCCATGCTGCTGGCTGTGGAGTCACAAGTGGTTAATGCTGGTGTTAGTCAGGTTACTGGGGGTTGGACAGCTAATGCAGATGATAATGCTAAGTAGCCTGGCACTGGAAGGAATGGGGAGAGGTTAAGAATGAATACAAGTTAGAAAACCTAGTGCTGAGGACTAAACTCTGGTCCCACCTTCCAGGTACCTAAGACAGCCAGAGGTACTGGATAATAGAAATATGGAAGGAAGAGATCACTAAATCTCCTGTCTGTTACTCTGTGTTTAGGAGCAGAGGAAAAGCAGTCTTTTATTTAAATTCAGTCCTCATTTGCTAGGCAAATTGTTAATTGTTCACCTCTCCTTCCATCTTCGGACCAATTATCAGGTTTGTTTGGCAGTCTGGTAGCAGGCACTGTCTTTGCTGTGGTGCTGGAGCCCAATGTACAGTAACAGCAGCTGAGTTGCAGGGAAGACACACATTATCTCTTTCAGGAGAGGTTCTTAAACACAGAGATCCTTCGTGCAGCTGAGTAACTTGAGCTGCTGTTTCTGACAAGTCCCTAAATTTAGCTTTATGGCATTTCATATCCTATAGTCTTGTTTGCATTTGTGTTTGAAATGCTGTCTTACCCAAAGCCAAAAGCCCTGTTTCTCAGCTGTCAGGCTTGGAGGCAAGTGAGGACACCGGACTGCGGTCACACATGGTACCTGTGGGGAAGGTGTAGTCCCCTTTCCAAAGAATAAGCTCCTTAGAGCTGTAGGATGTTTCCAGTGCGTATCTGAAGAAAGGTGGAACCTTTACTTTGTTTAATGGTCAGTATTAAATTTGTCCTTTGGTAACATTTTTTGCATAAGAAAGTAGAGTTGAAAGTCCTTTGCTCTTTTGATTTTGTAAAAACAAGTGTGCAAATGTTGGACTTACCTTTCATTTTCATGAGTAGAATATTTCTGGTTTGTCTTTTTCACTTGCATGTCATTTTTGTAAGGCTGCAGTATTTGTGTTGTTGCAGTTGTCATAAGGCAAGGGAGGAAATGGGCTGTATGCTGAGCACTCACTAAATGGCTCTGCCTTTGCCTCCTGTGGAAGGGCACAGTATAGACCATTTTAAAGGAAGTCATCAAGTGAGAAGATGTGGCCACATATGACATATGCATGCTGCACAAGCCACAGGGCCACAGAACACGGCTAGAAAGGAAGCTGTAAAGATGCAGGTGCTGCCAGTCAGCACTCTGTTGATTAGAAGTGACATATGAAAGTCTCCACTTTGGTGTGTCATGTAATGACAAGTGTACAGGAAGGAGTTACCCAAGTTTGCTGTGGTACATTTCTACTAACATACAGTGAAACTAGCCTCTAAAACAAACTTTTTGGCCTAGCATCAATATGTAACACAATAATATTTCAGTAGCCTTTAATCATAGCATTTCTTTTTGGTAGATGTAGTAGGTTCTCAGGTCTGCTCTGCTAACTGGTGTACATTTCATTGACTTCCCTGTGTGTTTCTAAGACATGTACATGATTGAAGATGAGACATTCATGGTTTTTCAGAGTGCAGTAGGCAGTTAGATGTTCAGAAAAGATCACTGACCAATTAGTTCTTCCTTCTGTCTGTTTGTTCTTGTCAGACTATAACTTCTGTAAAGAAACTCACAACTTCAGTGTAATTTGAGGGTGAGGGGAGAAATATGACATTGAATCTGTGGCTTTCATTATTGAAAGCAAATAACTCTTACATAAGTAACCAAAACAAAGTTCTGAAAATTAAGGTGGCATTTTGTAGCCAGACTGTAGTCCATGAGAGGTGTGGAGTTGGTGTTCTCCCTGTCTGGTTTGTACTTTCAACTCTTGTGAGGAGATAGTAGACAGCTCCACAATACCCCAGAAGAAAAATGCTATTCAGTTTAGACCTGCTTGCTGTTGTGACTAGTTCTGTCCTTTGCCTACGGTCTACCAAGCTCTGGTAGACTGTAGATGGGGAAGAAAGGAAGTAGCACACAAACCTGTGCTGACTGTTTCCAACAGAGAAGATCAGGAGGGTAGGTCTATCTTCCTTGCATCCTACTCTGGTCTTTCAGTATGAAATAGGTCTAGCTGGTAACAGCAGTGTCTCAGATGTGTTGGAAAACTGACATGGACTGAGGTGGTCTTACAGGCACAGGGAATACAGATTGATAATCTCTTACTGGCAGAAGACAATAGCAGAAGAGAGTGGGGACTGGTAAATTAAGCTTGTACAGCAGCTTTGATATAAGCTTTGGTAAATCAAGCTTTTAACCCATTTATTCCCGTTAACCTCTTTCATGCTCTTCCATATTTTATAGTTCAGCAGAATCTGTTTCATTTTTAATTATTTAATTTGTGCCTCTAATCTGTATCACTGTAATGAATTCTCACAGTTCAGTTGTTTACCTCAATTAAAGGATGTGAATTCTACCACTACAGAGCCAAGATAAATGTTGACAAGCTGCAGCATTTGGGTAAGCAGAGGTTTGTTACCATATAAAAATGTGCTGACTGTGTTCCAGTACTGGCCTTAGACATGGTGTGTGTTCCTGCTGGATGCCATTTAGGAGATCATATAACCTCACCAATTTTGTGTCAAGATTTTATGTCTTTGTATAGTTCCGTAAGTGTATCTTGCAGGAGGTTCATTTAACCACATTTTAATTATGCTAATTAAGAATAATTTTGCCTTCCATAAGGATAACTTACCTTTCCCTTCAATACTGACGAATCTAAGTAGCAGGAAGCTACTAACCAGACTTTAATGCAATGGGCTTGCAGACTTTTAAAGCTCAAATGAGACTTTCTGGCTTTCAGGTTTGGGTTGTTTTGGTGGGTTTTTTGATTGTTTGCTTTCCTTGAAATTAAAGAAAATTTTAGTATTCTTACTTTATCTGAAAGGTGGAGCTCTCTCTATAATCATGAATTAAAAACCTGGTTGCTTAGAGAGAATGTCACCAATACTTTTTCTTACTCCAAATAAAGTTAATTTTTCATTGTATTCAGTGAGAAGACAATTAGTGGGATCTAATTATGTAAAGTGCTTGCTACTAGAATTTCCCTATACATCTTAAAAATGCACCCCTCAAAACCAAGCCAAAACCTCCAAAACACTAAACCCAAAAAAGACCTAATTTTGGTTTCTTTCTGAGTGTACACTGAGAACACTTACCCCCTACTGCAAACTGCTGAACACAGAGTGCTTTAGCAAATCAAACTACACATTTACAGGCTTAGATGTTCCAAAGTATATGCAAGTGTTTAAGTGCTTGCTTTTGAGGACTTTACCTTACCTTTTAAGAAAAGAAATAGAATATTGCTCAAAATAGTGTTTTCTTTATCAAGAAATCAAGTTACCTGGTTTAGGTACCCATGTGGCTGAACCAAACACTTCTGTCCTTGTGTTTGTCACATATAAGATATTCTGTGGGTTTTTTGGTGTCCCTCTTAGCTTCCTTGTGTGGGCTGTGCCCTTGGTTTGGATGCCCACATATCACATAGTACCTGAAAACCTAAAACAAGGGGCTGAAATTTTCTCCCTGCTGCATTCTCCCCCAGAAGGGATTTTAGCCACTCACACTGCAGTGCCTGGTTTACAGTAGTTATCACAAATATGCTCACTCATACTAGACATCCAGTGTGCAAGATCTTGTTTTGGCTCCCCTGTGTCTAGTAGAGGGCTATTAGCTTGGGTTTGCATGTGGCACTTGGAGCAACGGGATATAAAACATCACAGTTTTTTCAAGTCCTTTTCTTATCTTGGCTCTCCTCTGTACCATTAGTACAAGTAAGGAGGTACAGTCACAGTGGGGAGAAAGGGCAGAGATAGGAGGGAAGCCATTGATTTGAGTATCTTCCTCAGGAGCTTTTCAGATGAAGTTGTTTTCTCTCTAAAATTCTAGTCAAAGTTGTACATGTGCAGTCTTAGTTCTTTTCTGGCCAGCTTTACAAGAAGCTTAAATTGGAAGAAAAAAATCGCTACAGCCCTTCCAAGAGAGATGATCTAAGTGGAAGCAAAGCTGAATTTGACATGCTGTAGTTTCTTGAAGACAGCTGTGGGGTTTGATTTTTTTACTAGGTTAAGAGCATGTTTTGTGACTTAGATCCACGTAGATTTTTATCTCCTAGATACCTTCTGCACACACTCCTCATTTGAGTGATTTGTAATACCTACTTTGCATAAGCAACCTGACTGATAAATTATGATCCATGTATGTCTCAATGCAGATAATTGTGGATGCTCAGATGCTGCCATGTTCTGCAATTTAACTGGGAATATACCAGAGTATGAGTATGTATGACATGTATTTTGTACTGTCAAGAAGAGGAGAGAGCAAAGTATAAGAAACACTTTTTAAATTCTAAACAGAAAAGAAATTGTGGGGTTGAGTTGGCAATTAACTCTATTTTTAATTTTTTTTTTTTGCTGTTAGCAGGTTACAGCTGTTGGAGTTAGTGGGGGAAAATGTGTTGTCAAATGGAATAGCCTCATTTATCTGGCAGCAGACAGTCTTCATGCTGTGACAGTAATGGTAGGTAGTGAAAAGGGAGCTGACTGTTAGATTACTCAGCCTGTTGGCACCTACCAAGTGTCTCAGTATTTTACAAAAAAATAAATTGGAAAGGAACCTAGACAAAGGACTTCTTAGTTTCTGTATGCTAAGAAATGCATGTCTGTTTACATAACTTTATTTGAGCTCTGGGGGATAGAGCACTTAAAAAAAAAAGTTTCTTCTTTATTGGAGGAGTGCTTTAAACTTAATTTCAAATACAATAGTTTCATATTGCAGAGGAGATGTAATAAAAATAGCTTGTAATGACACAATTTCTAAAGCTCCTAAATGAGCTAGAACTGTAATTTAACAATTATAACTTAGATATGATAGTTTCCAACCTCCCAGTCTGGAAAAGATGAACTGTATGACCTACTATGTCCAGCAGTAATGGAAAGAGCAGCTCCTTTCTGACAGGGTGGCACCACTGTTGCCCCTGCTGGGTTTGTGCTCACTCTGAAGGCAGGGGGAGCTTCTGCTTAAATCCAGACCCAGATAGTAGGTAAAACGAGTCATTTCTGAAAACTCCAGTGTTGGCTGCATGGCTTGTTTTCTTCTTCAGCTAATGAACTGAAACCACAGCACAGAGCTTTGAGGGAGTTGGTTTCTCTATCTGATTTCTGAAATGGTGGCTGCTGTATTTGCTCATGTGTTGCTAAATTTCCCAGCTGTGGGGAAGCTGTTAAAGGAATCTTTCTGGCTTGTTTGTAAGTCTTTGCAGCCTGGGAGAACAACCCAACTGATGCAGGCAGGTAGCATTTTTTGTGTCTTGCAATGGAATTAACAGATACTTTGGGGTTTTTTTTTTCATTTTAGATTTTGTAGTTTTATGGTTTGGGAGAATAATGACATTTTAATTGTCTAGATATAAAAATAATTGCATTGTGATAGAGTCACAATGTAAGATCTTTGCCTTTGGTCTTGGGAGAGAAGCAAAGAATAGAATATGGCAAAACATACTGGTTTTAAAAATGTGCTTCCTTTTATTCTTGGAAAGCAATTTGACTTCTTTCCCCCCTCTCCCCCTCCCTTGAACTTCCTGCTCTCCATAAATTACTTCCCAACATATTAATTCTTGTTGTCCTTAGGTCATTTCAAACTCTCTCTGTGTCTAACACAGGCAGGAGTCTGGAATTCCTTTGTTCTGACCTAAGACAAAAGTCTTGGTACTTGTCACTGGGACATAAATTAACAATTGTTAGAGGGCTATTTTTGGATTTAACAACTGCACTTGGCACTGTTATTTTAAGCTTCTGAGTTTTAACAAACCAAACAACATTCAAGGGAAGAACTGTCAAATGTGGCCACAAAAGCGTCTCAGGTCTGTCCCGAGGATGATTGCTGAGGGTGGTTAATGGCTCCTTTGGTCATTTAAATGTGCTTTGTGTTTATTCAAAGTCAGTTGCCATTGGTGATTTTCTTCTTTAATGAGGATTCAGGCATGGGAATGCCACTAACAAAGCAGAGCCTTCACCTCACCTGCCAGGTCTGGCAGTGCTGCAACTGTGTCCGGCTCCAGCTTCTCCTGGCTCTGAATGGGCAGATAACACGGGAGCCTTGGCCGGACGGCAGTCTTAAGGATACACATGAAAATGAGGTGTGTCTCCTGCAGGCTCTCAGTGGACTTTGGTGCTTAGCTGCCTTTCTTGGTTTCTCTTTCTTCTTTTCTTCTTCCTTCTTCTTTTTTTTTTAAATAAACTTGTTTATAATCTCTACTGTTAAGGAAAACAAAAGACATTTATAGTAATAGCATTTCACATTGTTTAGTTCTAGAAAATAATTACTAGGATTACCTGATCCATCTTCTGCAATCTTAACTCCCCGATTTCTATCTTATTTCTCTGCTTGTTTCGGTTTTTTATCAGATCAGAAAGTGAAAATTTTCCTGTACAAGCAGCAAAGGCACCAGCCTTGGCCTCTTAAAAGGTAGGCTGAAGTTTGCCATTTTGTTCATTTATACAAGTACTGTAACTATTTCATACCAGACCTCCCCCCATAGAAGTTTATTTTATAAGACCTTATTTGAAACACAGGACCCTGAATCAATTTTCTGCTTGTCCTGCCACCCCAGACCAGGGTGACAACCACTGATAACAGCTTCAGTGACTGCCACAAAGTGACCAAATACTGAGAATGAGCAGATTGAATTTGTTTATGAGCAGGTTGCCAGGCTTCCTACTGCAGGAGCAATCTGAAACAAGAAGGGTTATTCTAGCTGCTGATTCCACAAATAAATGGACTAAATTTGATCCACTGAACCTGAATTGACAAGGAGAAGTAAGCCCTAAAGGGCCAGGAAATGCCAGCTGAGTGAACAAAGGGAAGAGGTAAATCAAGATAGGAGAAGCAACCCCTAAAGGGCCAGGAAGTGCCTGCTGAGGGAGGGGATGGTGACAATGATTTTTGAGAACTAATTGTAATAATAATGACCACTCAACCCTGGAAATAATTAATATGTATGAGCATTCAATATATAAAAACCATGAAGTTTTTGTCCCTGGTTGCACAAGTTTGGTGGGGCAATCCCCCTTGTGCCCAGTGCTGAATAAACAAATACCTGCTACTCAGAGATACAAGTCTGTGAGTCTTTTCTAGCTTTTCTTCTCAGCATCAGTTTGGCAACCGTGGCAGGACATCTCTGCTTGGCTGCAGGATCCTCTGGAGTCTGGGACTCCCTTGGCACGCCCCAAGAGTTCTCGGAGGGACTCCTGACTCCACCGGCTCACTGTGGGAGCAGGCAAGGACTGACTGCTTGAAAAATAAGGTGTTTGTTTCTGTTCTGTTCTGAAACCTAGGTTATCTGGTTCCTGTAAGCCGTGGAGAGACATCTCACGCAGGGCACAGTACCACAGGTGAAATTCCTGAGTTGGTACAGGGAGTAGAGTCCTGTCTGTATTGGGGTTTGAGTCCCTGCCGTAGGTTAAGTCCCACTGATAATGGGAATTGTTTTCTTGGCATCACCACCTGTATCTGTATTGGGGTTTGAGTCTCCGTCGTCGTGGGGTAAGTCCCACCTGTATCTGCATTGGGGTTTGAGTCCCCTTTGGTAACTCTTAAGGCTTTATGACTTCTGGCGTGGAGCGCGGCATTGGGATCGTGATTCTGTGTTTTATACTTATGGCATTGTGTTTCATGAACTGTTTTAAACCTGATTGTATTCTGGAATTGGTGAGAGGAGACTGCTTTAAGTACCTAGAAATGTGGAGCCAGGCAAGTAAAGAAATCTCTTGAAAGAGTCCACTGGGGTGTGTCCTGGCACATTTGAAGGATTTAGGAGTAAACCCTATTGGAAATGTAAGGAAAAAGGGATGAAACTAGCTATTTAGGTAAGAGATGCTGACACCAGGATGCAGGGTGCTTTGACTGTTACTGTAAGAAACAGGCTGGTTAAGACTGCCCCACCAGCATATAAGAATGTGATAATGATCCTCCTGATCAATGAGACAGGGAACCCCCTTGATATGGTAATCGAAAAAGTCCAGCAATTAGGTGACCTTGGGCATGGAGCCCCAGGGGAAGTGCAGGAAACCAGGATACCTGAGACAATTCTAAAGGTAGTGAAGCTTGGACATGTTCACAGCTTTAGTCCAGGATGGTGTGTCCCGAGATAGAAACGATGGTGTTCAGACCCCTGACTTGTGTAAATAGAGGGGACTGAATAAAAGTAACAGGAGAGTGTAAATTTCCAAAACAAAAGATTCAGGAGCAACTGCAACGGGGACTCCAGCTCTGCTCCCAGGGAGGGTCCCCCAAGGGCACATCAGCTGTTTGCGGGGGAGAGGAGGATTGGGAGCCGCACCCTGATTTGTATCCTTGGAATGAGACTAGGGAAATAGTTCAGGGTAATAAACAAAAGTGAAGTAATGACCAAGATCCGGTGCAATGGGTGTGAAAGGATCGGCAGCCCCGTGTGGAGCTTCAAGTCTTTGGGAAAACCCGATGCTCACAAACTGTAAAAGCCTTGGTTAACGCTAGAGTGTAAACCTCTTTAATATATGGAAACCCCAAGAAATTTAAAGAGGAATCTGTATGAATTACAGGTTTGAGAAGGAAACAAACGGAAGCTGTGCAAACAGAAATTGAAATGAAAATAGGGAACCTTCCAAAGCAATATTACTCAGTCATAATTGTTCCTGTCCCTGAATACATATTTGGGATTGATATTTTGAAGGAACTGACTTTGAATCTTTCTGATTGTTTGTACCAATTTGGAACAAAGAACAATGAAACAGCATAGGATTCCGCGGGGGTGGGGAGGGCATGAAGAGATTCCACAGATAATTAAGGATTTATTGGAGCCTCATTTTCTGTTTTAAACCAAGAATTAATCCCAAAAAGTGATGAATTTGTAAACGCAGTAAGTGCTACTGGCCAATCAGATAAAACCTTTCTTTTTGAAACCACTCAAATTTGTAATAGGTAAACAAATGGGACTTATTGATTAGTTCAGGACTTGAGGGCTATAAACAAAATTACAGAAAGCCTACACCCAGTAGTAGCTAACCCCTATACACTGTTAACAAAATTGAGAAATAATTTGATTTGGTTTACAGTAATAGATTTGCAAGATGCATTTTTCTGCCTCCCCCTAATGAAAGGGAGCCAGAAAATATTTGCCTTTGAATGAGAGAATCCCAGCATAGGAAGAAAGATCTAGCTTACCTGGACAGTGTTACCTCAAGGGTTCAAAAACAGCCCCATCATTGTTGGGAATCAATTGGCTAAAGAATTAGAGCAATGGCAGTCACCACCTGGGGAAGGAGTATTGCTACAAAACATGGATGAAGTTTCAGGGGGGCAGTGATCTCTAGGCACTGCATGGAAAGAAGCCATTTGCCAGACACACAAACCCTGGATGGTGAAGGAACTCCAGACCTTTTTGGGAATGGCAGTCGCCCTGACCTTAAAGAAGAGCCCCTTCCTGGAGCCCCAGACTGGTTCATGGATGGCAGCAGCTTTGGTGAACAAGCAACCAGGATGGCTGGGTACGCAGTGACAACCACCACAGAGGTAATTGAGTCTAAACCTTTACCAGCAGGAACTTCAGCCCAGAAGGCTGAATTGATAGCTCTCATCAGAGCTCTGGAACTGCCAGAAAGAAAGCCAATTAATATATGGACTGATTCTAAGTATGCCTTTGGTGTGGTACACACCCATGGAGCCATCTGGAAAGAGAGAGGACTCCTGACTGCCCGAAGGAAAACCGTCAAACACACAGAAGAAATCCTGCGACTCCTGGAGGCAGTTCAACTCCCATCACAGGTGACAATCATGCACTGCTGAGGACACCTGAAAGGTAACACTGTTCCTGAAATAGGAAATAGAAAAGCAGATTATGAGGCCAAATAAGCAGCACAAAAGGATAAACAGGTGTTGGTAACAGCTTTAATACCAGAAAAAGTAGATGAGAACAGACAAGTGAAAAATCAAGATTTTGATGATAAGTGATTATATGAGAATGATGGAGAATTGTTAGAAAATGGGTGGGGAAGATTAAAGGATGGACAACTTGTAATACCTGAGAAATTAGTGTAGCATTTTGTTAAGGCAGAACATGCAAAACCACATTGGGATTAGATGCTCTATATCAATATCTAAAAACTAGAATAGCAGGGCCAAAATTATATACTACTATAAAACAAGTTACTTCACAATGTGAAGTATGTTTGCGAAACAATCTGAACACAGGAATTAAGAAGCAACAAGGAGCAATTAGTAGAGGACAATTCCCAGGAGATATATAGCAGATTGATTTTTCTGAACTTCTAAGAAAGGGGGACTTTCAATACTTTTTGGTACTAACAGATACGTTTTCTGGGTGGCCAGAAGCATTCCCATGCAAAACAAACAAAGCTAGAGAAGTTACCAAAGTGCTGTTAAATGAAAACCCTTCTGATTCGCTCCCCCATCCCGTTGGTGGGGGAGTGAGTGAGAGGCTGCGTGGTTCTTGGCTGCTGCTGGGGTTAAACCACGACAATAGTGCAAGCAGTTAGTACAGCATTAGGCATTAATTGGCAACTACACACTCTATATAATCCACAAGCAAGTGGGCAAGTTGAAAAAAATGAATCACTTCATCAAACAACAAATAGCTAAAATTTATCAAGAAACAAATCTGTACTGGTATCAAGCTTTACCCATAGCGTTAATTAGAATTTGGGTAAAGCCAAGGTCGAAAGAGAAAATTGGCCCTTTTGAAATCCTATATGGAAGACCTTACAGAACCAGTATCAGCAGTCCTGCAACAGTGAGTGAAATGGGTAACCAACAGATATATATTATTACCTAATTGCTCTAGGTAAACAGTTAGAAAAGGGCTGAGATTTGATTATGAAACACCAAGTCAAACCTCCTGATCATAAATTGCATACCATAATTCCAGGTGATTGGGTATATGTTGAGAATTTTATAGGAGATCCTTTGCAGGAAAGGTGGGACACCCTTGCAGGTGCTCCTAACAACATTTACAGCAGTCTGGATAAAGGAGAGACCTACCTTGATCCACTACTCCAAAGTAAAGAAGTCCCCAAGCCCTGGATGGAATGCTGAGGAAATAGAACCATTGAAACTGAGAATTCTCTGAAGTTAAGAAAGACTGAGTAGATATGGAGTTGATGTATATTTTGATGTTCTTGGGTTTTGTCTTTTTTTTGGAAAAATAAAGCCCTGGAAACAGGCAAATACTCTCATAAAACTTTAGAGAAAGATACCTTGTAATAAGTAAAAGAATTTACTTAGTGCTCAGAAAGGGGGGAATTGATAAGGAGAAGTAACCCCTAAAGGGCCAGGAAGTGCCTGCTGAGGGAGGGGATGGTGACAATTATTTTTGAGAACTAATTGTAATAATAATGACCACTCAACCCTGGAAATAATTAATATGTATTTAATATATAAAAACCATGAAGTTTTTGTCCCTGGTTGCACAAGTTTGGTGGAATGATCCCCAGAGCTGAATAAACAAATACCTGCTACTCAGAGATACAAGTCTGGGAGTAGTTCTTTCCCAGCTTTTCTCAGCACCAGAATGACTCCTGGCATGTAAGAGGCATTCAAAACTCACTGAAAATGTTTAGAGAGGGTAATCTCTTCTACACAGATAGATACAAATACGGTCATAGTACATGTCAGAGTTCAAGTTCTTGTCTGCAGTATGTGAAAGCTTTAAAATGTCCTTTAAAGCCTTCAGCTGGAATGTTCACTAGCCATGTATTCCTGAGGCTTTCAAGGATTCTGCAGAATACCTGTTGTTCTAGATCTGGCTCTCTGAACAGAGCCAACAGCCATCATTCCCCTGAAATTGTTTCTAAAGCCACAATTCAGACAGTAAAATAGAGTGTTTGTCGAAATGTGAACTTTTGTGCTGCTGATAAAAGGTACCAAAGGAGAAAAGATACCAAATTAAACACCTAGCAGTTGCTAGTGATGTCTCATCTCAGCTAATTATAAGGTTATTAGGGAAAACTTCAGTGGCATCCTTTTCTGCACTGCACTTTGACTTGTTCCTTTACCTGCATATAAACCGTAGAAACTCAG
The DNA here is from genome assembly GCF_000695815.1 of Acanthisitta chloris. Classification (NCBI taxonomy): domain Eukaryota; kingdom Metazoa; phylum Chordata; class Aves; order Passeriformes; family Acanthisittidae; genus Acanthisitta; species Acanthisitta chloris. The sequence goes on along the minus strand of NW_008687449.1, from coordinate 20,132 downwards.
CTGAAGATATGTTGCTGCTGGAAGGAGCGTGTGCCCCTCTCCTGGTGCGTGTGCCAGGCCCAGTGATCATCTGACAGGGTGGTCAGCCAGCCAGTGCCCATCTCCTGACACAGCTGCAGGTGACTTTGTGCCTGATTCTCCTTCTGTGACACTTGATTTGGGCCATCCTGTAGCAGGTGCCCCAGCCAACTCAAGGAGGAGCATGTGGCTGGGAGAGGGAGAGGGCTAGGACAGAAGTGGGAAAGGGGGGAAGGCAGGCAGGCAGGCAGGGTGGTATGCTTCAGCACTTCACAGAAAGTTTCCAGATAGGTACAAGTGTTTTGTGCTTGTATTTGTTATACTCTATGCCTGGAGTTATATAAAAGTAGAAAGAGCTATGCAAAATTTCCAGTGTTCGTCTGGCTTCCTTCCCTAAGATTCTCTGCCCCTTGTGAGAGCAGGTTTGCATTGTGGTGCTCCAGGAGGGGCAGTGAGCTGGTTACAAGCTTGTGCTTACTCAGGGGCAACTACTTGTAGAGATGCAGAATGTCACTACTGGGACAATTAGGGTTTTGTCACATGTCTTTAAAGACATATGTCTCTGTACAGTGTGACTGTGTTCCTCACTGGTACTCAAGAATTTTCAGTGCAGTTTGTCACATCATCCTTGTGGTCTGGCATATGTTTTTCTTTCGAATACTTAGAAATCTACGTTAAATCATTTATATTAGGAAATTTGCAGTTAAGAAACAGGTAGGTTAGGTGTCCCAAGGTGTGATGATGGGTGTGTTTTGATTGCCTGTCTTCATCTGATTGTCCAAGCATGGATTCTGACCTGTACAGTTTGCTTTGCTCTCACCTCATCATTTTGTAGTTCTTTGAATGTACTTTTTGGTAATACTTGGGTTGCCAATAAATTCTTTAACATTGCAGTATTTGAATGTCAAATGTGTTAAATACTTGTTTTAACGATGATTGCTGAAATATGTGACAGTAGAAGTTTGGTTATTACATATATACACCAATAAAAATATATATAAAATATACTGTATATATTTTAATTAACAAATAGTTGGACAAAATAGAAACCAGTGAATTCTGTTCTTTAGCTGTACAGAAAATGGAAAGAAACCACACACAGACACGCACATGGAATTTAGGAACTACTCTGATGTGCTAAATCAGTGTTCTTTATTCAGAAGAGTAACTTTTTTCATATAATTGGAAATTAGGTGAAGTGCTGCATCTTGGAAACTTTACCTCTAACATTATGAAATTCATGTTCTTGATGGGCAAGAGTGTGGGTTGGTTCATGACTTGCATGCAGTGAATTCAGCATTTCCAGGGATCTAAGTGAGGAAGAATCCAGACTGTGCATGTCCCGTGTGTCTGTAGCAATAGACCTAACAGCCTCCCTGTATTTGCTTTGGGTGGATCCCTCATTCCTGGGATAAGGAATGCTGAGAGGGTAGCGTGGGCACAGCAGTGGCTCTGTAAGGGTCAGGTCACTGCAGCAGAACCAGAGCAGAGCTTAAACCCAGAGCTGCGCTGCGCTCACGCCGACCCTGCTCACGGGGCTCTGCTGCCAGCGTGGAAGAGAAGTGACACTGGAGATGGCTTGGGCTTGGAGCAGCTTGGACCCCTTGGCTGTGTCAGGCAGTTGATACCACAGAATCTAAGAGCACAGGTCCTTGTTTCTAGGCTAACCCTTTGGAATCACATATTGAAATCCTTCTGTGGCTTTGCAGGCCTAGAATGCACAGAAAAATAAACACTCCTCAGATCACATTGTTTACAGCTTCATGCCTTTAGCACCCTCCTCTTGTCATTACGACTTCCAAGTAGTTCTGTTGCTTCCAAAGGTCTTTGTTATGTTACAGAATTAGTCGAGTAGTTTAAATTGGTGAAAGGAACTTCTCTAAGACTAACTGCCTGAGTAAGTCTCAAAGAGGGAGCTGTTGCAAGGGGCCTCAGACAGGAATGAACCCAAGGACATAAACTCTCACACCTGTGACCTGCTCATCCTGGAGCAGTGCAGAGGAGCCAGCTGAATTCAACCAAGACCAAGAGGAGGAACTTTGTGATTGCAAATGGGATAATAAGCTAAGCCATATATGACCATATATGGAAGGAAGACTCAAAGTTCATGGAAAGGACACTAATGGGCATCTTTTCAACAAACACAAGGGACCACCAGATACCATCCAAAAAACCCCAAGAAGCCACAGACTCAAAAGTGGACTAAATAGCATAAGAAGTGAGAGAATCACTAACCAATAGAGGGTAGAATACTGATTAATAAGAGGTAACTTGTGACCAATGAGCACTAATTGTTTTGTTTTCTGAAATATATAAATAGTAAAAAGTTTGGATAGTTGAGATGCAGCTTGGAGGAGCATACCCCGTGCATCCAGCGCTGTGATAAATAACATCTGTACTTAATACTACATTGGTGTTGAGGGGTTTTACTCCCAATTTCTGTGACACAGTGCAGCTGAGCAGTGGTGGCTGTGGAAGTGGCAGAGCTGTGTGAGCTGCCCGTGGGCAGCCCTGGGGCTCTGTGCCAAGTCCTGCCCTCTGTGGTGTGGATAACTCTCAGCTGGTTTGGGTGTGGGTGAAGAAGTATAACCTTCCATTGGAACCCTCTCTTGTACATGTTCATGTGGTGAAGGGAATCACAAATCACAGCCACACAGCATGGCTGGGGCTGGAAGGGATCTCTGGAAATCATCTCCTCCAACCCTGATATCTTTAGACTTTGTGGAGCACAGTCATTCCTGATACATAATAATAACAAACCTTGAGAAATGAGGAAGAATAGATGCCTGCAAACTTTGTTGTGTTTGGCTTCTGTTTAAGATCATTCATTGTTACTTTTGCATTATTATTACTATTTTTAGTTAAAATTCAGCTTTTTTAAAGTTTTTGAGCACAGAGGTATTTGACCAGATCAGGTAAAATTCAACTTCACCTCGTACCCACAGAAATTAATGAATGCATAGCCTCAAAATAGCAACAGCAATGCACAAAATCTAACACTTTAATCTGCTATAGTTCTTTATTTAATTTATGGCCTATCAGTTCTTTGAAACATGCAGAACATTTACCTTTTGTAACTGGCTACGATTAACATGTTATGCTTCCTTCCTTAATTAAATAAAACTTTAACCCTGAAAATTGGGCTGATAGAGTCAGTGGTTGCTATGGAAATATTCATTTGATACATAAAGCTGTAATTGGATGTTTGTTTCCCCCTGACATGCAGCTTTTCCTAATCCTCTCCACATTGGTAACTGCTGCCTTTTGCAAGGATGATGTGAGTGTCCTGTAACCCCTTCAGGCAAAATCAGCCAGATAAGCTTTGGAATTTAAATTGGTGATCTGAGCAGACTTTTCTGAATCTTTGCCTGAATGATTTGATAGTGCTTGCATGAAGTGTGTGTCTGCAGCACTGTGGTGGAGGTGGCAGCACCCTGGCAGAGGGTGGTTGGTGTCATCTTCCAGTTCAGCTTAACTTAGTCAAGATACAGATCTCCTTGTTCCAGTGTTTTTAGGGAAAGGGCTATTATTCTGTCTTGTTTTAGAGCAAATTTATTACCAGGCTTTTATACCTCACTAAAGAGTGGTTTATAGCTGTCCAGCCCAGACTGCATTCTTACCCATGCTTGTTTTAACCACTGATTAGCCTCTGTTGATTGGAGGTGAGGGGGTAGGACAGGCCATATTTCGGGTTTAGAGAAGAACTGCACTTCTGGGAGCATGTGCATTTTCACTTTGACAACTGGAACAGGAGGAGCTACATGCAGGAAGGTGACCTGTATCTGAATGATTTATACTGGCTTTAGCCCAGCACAAATTGCTAGTCTCTTTCCTGGTCATCATCAGATGAGTCATTTTTTCTTTTTTCCCTTTAAGGAGGTAGAACTGTATTTGAACTGCTCTTCTCAGATTGAGGTTTTGCAGTACAATGGAAGATTCTTGCCTCTTCTGCCTCAGAAATCAATGAAGCAAGTTGAGTTACTTATCTGTTCACTGATTGCGTGGCCAACACATGTATTGGAGAGACACACAATTTGCTAAAAATAGAGATAGGTCTTTTTAAAAAATCAGTTGATATAATTATACAAAAATTATTGGTATCTCCACACCTCTAAATCCCTCAACCTTTCAAGTCTGAAACAAAACCAATGTACTCTAGCCTGGAGAAGACTTCAAGGTGAGCTAATTGCAGCCTTCCAGGACCTGAAGGAAGCCCACAAGAAAGATGGGGAGAGTCTGTTTCCAAGGGCCTGGAGTGACAGGACAAGGGGCAATGGCTTCAGACTCAGAGAGAGTAGGTTAACATTAGCTATTCTGAAGAAATTCTTCCCTGTGAGGGTGGTGAGGCACTGGCACAGGTTGCCCAGAGAAGCTGTGGCTGCTCCATCCCTGGAAGTGTTCTAAATGAGGCTGGATGGATCTCTGAGCAATCTGGGCTAGTGGAAGGTGTTCCTGCCCGTACCAGATGGTCTTTGATGTCCTTTTCAACCCAGGCCATTCTATGATTCTATGCTATTTAAAAGTTGAGTAATAGTTGTTATAAAATCCAAGTCGAGCTCAGAGTTTAGTTAGATGTATACTAGTCAGACTATTTCAGGAAGGTGGATCAGGCTGTTACCTTCTGAGTATTAAAATTGGAATGCTAAGGCAGCACCTCATTAAAATACTTAGCCAGATCTTTCTGAGCTGATGGCTTCCAGCTGGAAACTCAAATAAGTCTGTGATAAGGGAGAGCCAATAGAGACACTGAGCAGCCTGTACATGAGCCATAAGGTGTTTGTTTTACAAGCACAGTAATCATGAGAACTGTCAAAATGCAATGGAGTTAAAACACTTGTTCTACTTTTCCCTTGCTAAAATGGCAGACTTTCTTGGTGACAATATTTGGCATTTTCAAATCCATGCTGTAACCCAGCGACAGCCCCAGCACTCTGTGTGACTCAGGAGGGAATCTAAAGGAGCTACTAGTCCTAAATATGTCCTAAATTTTAGATTGTCATTTCATAAAAGCTACTTCTGCCTGTAGCGCAAAGTATTTACCTGCTGGCATATCACTCATGCCATTTTTCATGTCAATTACTGGTCATAAACCAAAGAAAACAGGTTGTTGTGCACACACGGGAAAGTATGGGAACTGGTGACGTGGAGTTACTAAAGATGTTCATCCACATTGATTGCAGTTGTTTTTAAAAAAGTGCAAGTCTGAAGCACCTTGAAGCTTATCTCTAAGGTGGAAAGGGTGGTCCAGGGAAGAATGCTTGAGATAGGAAATGGCTGTAAGGACAGAAGCTTGGACAGTCAGGTAACACTGACATGGGCCATGTGGGCACTGGGAGAGAGTTTGTTCTTTTGCACAAGGAAATTCTGTTTCCTGCTGTGAGATACCCATTTTTCTGTGGGTCTCCTAGAGGTGGATTCTGGCCAGGTTTCCTGAGACAAGGTAAGTTCTGCAAGCTCCTCCAGAGAGCTGAGTAAATGAGTTCTCCCTCTCTCCACTGGGATGAAAGCCAAGAAGACAAAATACATATGTTTATACACTAGGACTTCTGTTGTCATCCCTAGCTGTGTGTGAGTGCTGGGTAATGCAGCAGAGCACTGAACTCTTCTCTTCCCTAAGCCTTTAAAGACTTCAGTGGTATCATTTGGTGTAGTAAAGTTGTACTAAAGCTCTTTGGCATGCAACTATCCAATGAAATAGTATTTTGTACTCACAGGTAATCTAATACCTTTCACCAGCTCTGAACAATGAAAAAAAAATTGTAGTATGCTTTTGAAAATTCTAAGGAACGACTGGGGGAAAAACAGAGGTCTGAGGAGCTTTGATAGGCTTTTCCTTTAAAGAGCTCCAGGATTTTCTGTATTGGGTGGAGGTTATGCAGCTGTTTTTATTCTAATATTAACATATTAGGTTACAGGAATCTTTCCACTTAATTGAGCAAACACAGGAGAGTATTTATGTAACTGAAGATCTGCAACTGCCAGTAGAAGTAATTAGGAGAAGAATAATTAGGCAAATAAAGTGTCCAAATGGTCCCAATAGAAAAATATATTGCAATCCCACTAGAAATCTCATTAATGTTGTTGTTTGTGATGAGCTGTGCCTTTTGCAGTATCATAAAGGGAGGCAAATGTGGAAGGATCTCAGTGGGGTGTCAGCTTGGGTATGAAGCAGAAACAATATCAAGGTTTTAAGCTGTCTGGTCTCATTATTGTCACTTAGTCATAGCTGCAGCTCCACTATCTGCTTAAAAGCCTCCCCTAATTGAATGAGCCACTTTAGGGTGAAATAGGTACAAAAGAGAAAATTTAGTACTTGGGATAGAACTGTTGCTTCATGTACCAGAAAAAAGTTGCATGCCGAGCAGATAACCAGGTGAAAAAAAAAATGCAACAAATGAAACTTATTTCAAATACTTCTGCTTTAATTTGTCAGCTTACCTGTTCAGAGAAGGGAAAAGTTAACCAGCATTTTATCTAGCCTTTCCACTCATACAGGGGAATAAAAGAAAAGTTAATTCATGTGATGTCATGTTTCTAGTGGCCGTTTTGGGAAGCAGCTTTTCCTGCTTTGCAGTAACAAGGTCACATATCAGGGAAGGACGATCCCTTAGGCACAGCTCTCCAGGAGTTGAGGGTGGGAGCTATAGCAGAGAACTTTTTTCCTATTTTCACCTTGTTTTGTCATCTCACAGTCTTTTTCAGCTCTGTTACAAATCATTGTATTGCATTTCTCTCCTCAGTACTGAGTACAGTTTCAAGCTTGCTTCATAGTTGCATTGGAATGGTGAATATGAGTAGAAAATACTGTACTGTGAGAATATCTTTAATCAAAATCAGTAAAACCAAAGCATTTCACAGATAATTATTCAGAGGTTCTACCTTGGGAGAGTGTTACTTCCTCAGAAATAACCTCCCCCATGCCTTCCAGCTGGGGCATGGAGAGGCTAAGGGAGCTGGTTAAGGGTCACAAATACCATCTGAAGTAACACTATAATATAAATTGTCTCACATAACTAAGCAAAATGGACTAATGGCCTTCATTCCTCTACCAGTGAGCTACAGGGCCATCCTGGTTTGAAATGCTAGCAGGATTTTGGTTTGGTTTTTAATCAGTGGGAGCTAACAGCAGAGTAGTGCATAATGGAATAAATTAATTTTAGTGATTGGTAAATTAATCCACATCAAAATCTTCTAGCTGCCAGCTCTGGAAAGCTAATTCTTCTCTTTGTCACAGTGAAAGTTTACAATAACAGTTGTGTGCATTTTGGTTTTATCTGTTCCACGTCCCCTATCAACTATTGCTGCTGATGTTTTTAATTAACTTGCTTTTGTATTATGGCAGCAGCTGTGGATAAATATCAGTTAGGCAGGCCTCTTATTTATGTGCACATGCTTAAAATGTGACCACAATATATTCATTAACTGTAGATTCCTGGGGGCATGTTCAGACACACAGGTCTCCTCCTTAGTGCAGAGACATACAACCAAGATTTTCGTGACTCTTACTGCAGACAGAAAACAGGGTGCAGAGATGGAAATAGCTCACTGTCAGTCTTTGAACATGGTCTAGGTGAGAGACAATGCTCCATACTTTATTGTCCAGTCCAGAATACCTGAAAATATGGGATTCTGGTTTCTTACAATACACTGAATATGATGCCATTTGTTACCTAATTGCAGTGTTAACGGCAAGATCTTTCTTCTGATGCTTTCTAAACACAGCCCTTTTGTACTCTAGCCCAGACTTTCTAGGAGGGTGAACAGAAGAGCTGTGTGATGACTGAGCAGCAGACTGGTGCCCCTGGAAGAAGCTGGCTGTGCTGACATCCCAGACCAGGAGTGCCACGTGTGCAGTGGATCCAGCCAGTTCGTCCGGGAGCACCAAGCACCCACGGCAGGGACACTGCAGAAGTGACAGATATGCAGCAACTCTGGTGCCTATAAAAATACCAGCAGCTGTGCAAACACTGTGCAGCTAAAGAAGGGCTGCTTCTCTCTAGTATTCTTGCACAAAACATGTATATGAGTTGTGCTGTGTGAGCCTGGCTAAGGGCAGGACCTCCAGAACTGCCTAGATTCACTGGCATGAAGGATCTCTTCACAGCCAGCATAGAAATCATACAATGGCCTGGGTTGGAAGGGACCTTACAGATCATCTAGTTCCAACTCCCTTGCCATGGGCAGGGACACCTTTCACTAGCCCAGGTTGCTCCAAGCCCCATCCAGCCTGGTCTGGAACACTTCCAGGGATGGAGCAGCCACAGCTTCCCTGATCAACCTGTGCCAGTGCCTCAGCACCTTCACAGGGAAGAGTTTCTTCAGAATAGCTAATATGAACCTACTCTCTTTGAGTTTCAAGCCATTGCCCCTTGTCCTGTTACTCCAAGCCCTTGGAAATAGTCTCTCCCCATCTTTCTTGTGGGCTTCCTTCAGGTCCTGGCAGGTCGCAGTGGACTTTCTGTGCAAGTAAG
>NW_008687449.1:534-11625 GCF_000695815.1 Acanthisitta chloris | reverse complement strand
AACCCCTCAGGGCTCTCAAAATCCTGGAAATCTGGGAGAAATAGAAAATAAACCTTAAGCCAGAGAAGCAAGCAGAAAAGCTTTTTCTTTGTGTGCTTTCAAACATTTGCCTAATCTAAATTTTTATTTTTTTTCCAGGCAAATTTTTTTTCTGATATCCACAATTTTTTTTCAAAGTAGAACCCAAGATAATGGAAAGAGAGGAACTGTGGATTATTGAATCTTGGGGAAATTGAAATAATCTAGGACACAATGGGAGTCTGATTCAGAAATAAATAGGCAATAGAAAGCTAGTGCTGGAGAGCACTTCCCAGTGCTTCAGGAAAGTTAAACAGCTCAGGTGAAGCATAGGCTGGAGTAGGTATGACTCTTCTCTGTTTTGTCTCAGCTGATGAGCATCCTCCCTCTAGCCCTCCTGGATCTGTGTCCTACTTTGCCTTTTTTTGCCACTAAATCAGAGAAGAAAAATCAGGTCCAAGCTGTAAAGTTGTTTCTACTGTAAACCTCTCATGCATTGGCTGTCATTTCCTCATAAAATCACAGAAGGAAAAAAAAACCCCTCAACAAAACCCCAACAAACCTAAATAAACAACCCAGTGGAGAGGCTAAGGGATGAAAAATCCAAAAGGGAAAAGGAATGAAGATGTGCAAGTGAAAGTCATGGAGGTTACTTCAGGAGGAGACTGTGAAGGAAGATGTTCAAAGGGCAACTCTCAGCAGCAGTAATAAGGGCCACTTATAGAAAAAACACCCTCCAAACATGAACAAATCAGCTCATATTGGTGTGAGGGCAGAGGCAGTGAGTCAGGAGGTTAATGGGTGTATAGCACTGAGCTCTTCTTGCATTTTGTACGTGAAAGGACATCTTGGCAGGAATCCTACTATTGGGATTCAAATTCAACTGCAGCAGCAGGAGCAGCTGTTTCTAACCCCTGGTGCTGCTTATCCAATCAAACCTCAAGACTTCTGTAACTGAACTTCATGGGGTTCATGTCTGCAGGGGTCAAATGGTTGGACTCAAAAGTGGGGTCTTTGCATATCTCACACGATGCCATCCTGGGATCATGGATTTAGTGAACCCAGGACTGCTCTGTGCAGCCTCCCCTGGCCTCTCTACAGCACAGAAAAACCAGACACAATTTACACAAGTCAAATTAGTGATCAAAACTGTAATGACTTAAAAATGTGCCTCTGCCTGCGGCAGCAGGAGGACTAGGGGAGGCACTGCTGGCTTGTTCTGGCTGTGCTCCTACACTGGACATGGAAATAGAGGGTGCTGGCTGCTAAAGAGGGAGTGCTGGGAGCTGCCCTGGGGCTGCTGAGGGGACCTCTGAGGCAGCCAGGCTCTGGCAGGAAGCTTCACTAGAGTCTGTATGTACTTCTAATTCCAAAATCACTGAAAGCCAAACCTCCTCCTCCTTCTAATCAGAAGCCAATTTTTTTTTCTCTCTAAGACCTTAACTTTTTCTGACTTGTATTTAACTAGATTAAATTGTATTTTGACATACTTTAAAATACTGTTGATATCCCTCCCCACTCCCCCACTTTGCCTTTTTCCCAGCAGTGAAAGCTGGAGGATGTGGGTGAGCATGGGGGGGACAGAGCTGCTGGTTCTTTGGGGAGCAAACTGCCCCCCATTTTCACTGCTCAGTTCTGCTGGGTCCTAGTGCCTCACTGCCACCTCTGTTCTCTCACCTCAGTTCAACGGCTCTTAAAACTCTTCAAAATAACGTCCAGCAGGTTAGGAAACACTGATCCAGAAAATGAAAGCAGGTCACCTCTCAGAAGCACGTGCAGATCCCATGCAAGCCAGTCTCTAAAATTAGAGGCTGTGTTGGACTTTTGCTTATGTTACAGAGGAGTTGTTTCCCTGAGTAAGAGTTGATTCTGACCTGAAACTGAGTTCTGAGGGGGAAAATATTTGCTCTGTGTGGTTGACATTTGCAGATGGACAAATCCTGCACCTGGCAAATACTGCCATCAGTGTCCTACAACTTCACTTCTCTGCACTCAGCAATGGGCATCATACACACCTAAAATGGGAGAAGTGCTTGTAGCAGCTTGTGTCCTGCTCTCTCCTTCACCTCCTCACATAATGCAAACTATTGTGCATTTAAGGTATGTTTTGGAGAGGTTATACTTTGATGTATACTTAGCTTGTCTTGGGTTTGGCCATTTATGAAGGCAAAGCAGAGCAGTAGTTAAGAGATAAATAAAATTGGAGATTACTCCAAAAATTGATTTGCATAGATCTCTCCTGTAATTCTAACTAGTGTTACTAGATGGGCCATCATACACTAATATGATTACATGTTATAATCTATTATAAATTAAGAAACTGGTTTATGCAAGGATTTTGGTTTAAAGATTTTCAGGGGAGCACATTGTTGACTCAGCATGTTTGCTGAGCCACTGAAAGTAGTTAAATGAAGAGTCTAACTCTTCTTTTCTTTCCTGTTATACTACTTCACAGTTAAGCTCTTCTTTTTGTCAGTGTTTACAATTCTTGAATCTGGGAGCAGTGTAAAATATGGTGAGGTAGAACCTGAGGGGTTGGGAATGTAATGTAAATATAGATTTATTTTTTTTTTTAAAAAGAGAAAAAATATCTGGCAGAAGATGTATATTCTTTGAGAAACTAGTGCTCTGCACTGCTGTTTGTTTCCACAGGAGTTCTCAGGCCGTGGCTGACAGGGCAGGCAGGGGCTGTGTAAGGTCTCCCCTAGGTGATACATTACCTCCTGGGCCCTGCCAAAAGCTCAGAGAATTTTGGAGCACTAAGTGGAGCAGATGGAAAGCTGTAGGAGTATGGGGACAGACTCAGTCCTGACAAGTGCAGACACAGCTCCTGCTGGCTCTGCCAGGAGCTGTTCCAGCCAGAGCCAGTAAGCTCCAAAGCATTGGTGCAGACCTGCCTTGCACAAGGTTGCACTGCAAGACAGTGCTAAAGCTTTCTGTCCTAAGGAACTGTGGGAAAACAGGTGATAGTTTAGCAGACTTAGCACAGTTCTGTGTTTTTAATGATTGTTACATGTCTCTTGTGCTTCCTGCATGAAATCTCTGCTGTGATAAATCACAAAACAGTGGAACAAAGGGAAGGCTTAAATTTAAACTAGTTCAAAGAAAGTATTTTACACACAGACTCTTCTTTGCCCCAGTAAGAGCTGTGAGGACAGATTGCATCAGTTGGTCTAACCAGGGATTAGACAAATTTGTGATGACAGAGCCATAAAATAATGGGGGCAGTTAGCATAACAATAGTAGATGTTGGGGGAGCATGAGGAGGACAAGTAGCAGAAAGCAGGCAGATGTGTACTTTCCTCTCAGACACTGACCAGGAAGGATCACTGCTCTGAGCAATAATGTATTTCTAGTGTTCTGAAGCTTTGCTGGCTTGAGATTAGTTTTGATCATCATATCCAAACAGTGGCAAAGGGAAGCAGTTTCCTGTTTGGATGCTCATTAGCTCTTACAGTCTGAATCAGAGCAAGTTTTGGTATGTAGGAGCCATAAGGAGAACAAGACAATGAGAGATGTGAAGGAGAGGAACAGGGAATCTTTAGGGACAGAAGGGAAAGGAAAAAGCTGGAGCAGGAGGATGTTAAAGCAAACGGAGTACTATGAACACGAGAAATTATTTCCAGGAAACAGAGATATGAGAACTTCCCTCTGTTTACTAGTCAGAAGGCTTGTTTGCACTTTTTAAGGCTGGATTTGTACCCCTATAATAGCACAGATTTGGGAGCCTGGCAGTTTTCCCTCAAAAGCTGCAGACCCCTGAAGGGGGGTAGGGATTCTCCTCCTCATCTTTCTCCTCAAATGAAACCCAAAACAATCAAAGAGTATAAAATCAGTAATAATGCAAATTTTTTGATTTGGGGAGTGTCCAACTCAATGTTTTTTAATTGATAGACTCGTGTATTGGTACACTGGGTACTGGCCAGAAAAGAACCAGCAACACACAGCAACACTTGCACTGTTTGAGTGGCAAAGGCAAAGTAAATCTGTGGCCTTGCTTTTCTGAGCCTTTTAGGAGCAACTTTTCTCATGTGAATTTTAAGTTTTCACAGAGAAACAATCCATGCATGCTTATTGCTTCTTTCATGCTTGTATGATTTTAATGATAATTAAATAGTACTTGTCTGAGGAACAAAGGCAAACCAGATTCTAGTGTGCCTGATTCATTCCTCCTCTCTGAACAAAATGGGGAAACACCAAACCTCTATGTGAGGTTGTCTGATGGCCTGAAAGGCTCATAGCCTTACCCTGCACCTTTTGTGTAGATATCCTTACATATATATCCAATGCTTTCCAAATTTTGCAAGAGTTGGTTACAGAAGGGGAAAAACTGTGTTCTGTGCACAGAGAGAATTTCTTGATGTCCTGAAATGTATAACAGGGCTTTTCTTATCTGTGAGATGGATTGAAGCAGGTCTGGAAATATAAGATGTGCTGTTTCCCATAACATGGGTTAGTGAAAGAGAGATGCAGGAAAACAGAAGTGATGAGCAATTGGAATAAGAGGATCTCTTTTAATCCAGTATTTCTTGGCATTTGTGAGATCAAATATAATTTTTTTCTGTACTTGGGGGTGTGTGTGTGTGTCCCTGTGCACATGCAGCTTCTCCGGCACTGAGTGTAGATGGATCAGGACTAAACCATGACATAAGCCAGGTAATAAGCAGGTGAGCAGCTGGATAACTCACTTGGATGCAATCTGTGTGTGTTTTACTGAGAGAAAAGCAAGACAGTTCCTATCTCTGAAATTTAGTAGCTGGTAGTGGTCAGTGTTAACATCAGTAAACTGCTTGTTGGGATGTATGTGTTTTGGATTTTTTCCCCTTTGTAAATGTTTGTAGGAGCAATAGAAACTCAGTGTTTATAATCATCACAATGCTGTTTATAAAACTCACAATAATCATCATCAGACTCTACTTAATTGTATACATAATTGGTAACATTTCAGTTTAAATATGAAGTTGACTATTAGGTTTTAATATCAATCACAGCTGCAGTTATCCCCCAGCTTTGCTGACAAGAGTGACAAAGCTAAGTTCTTCCATCATCTATTTACAGAACTGTGTGGACACTAACATTGTAAGAACACAGTTTTCAGTAAGGACTGCACCTTCTTGTGTGTGCTTGTACAGATGAACACTGCAAGTACTGTAGTGCAAGATACAAAATAGTAACACTTATTCAGATGTTTTGAAATATTTAAATAATATTTGAAATATTATTAGCTATTTTTCTTTTCTAGCTTTGTCTCTTAAGGATCATGTTGTTGCATGTGTCCTGTTACCTGTCCCTTATAATGATTTCTAGAGCCAAGTGTGATTTAGAGATCTCAGAGGTAGGACACAGGCATCATTTCTGTTCTGGGGAGGGAAAAACACACAGACAGACTGATACTGCATTAAAAATGCAATATGAGTTCACCTGTGCATCAAACAACACATAAAAGAGAACCCCAGATTCAGCTCTCAGTTAAGTTTCTCTTCCATGTTAGTTTTCAGACAGTCATCAGTGAGGGATGAACTCATGATGCAGAGGTGTGATAAAAACATTGACAATTATTCAGTCTACAACAGGCTGCAGGAAAACAGCCTTCAGCAGTCTTGCTATTTCCAGGGATGAACTTAGCTGGAACTGTGACCAGCACTGCTTTGGGGTGGTGTGACTGTGTGACTGCAGTGCCACCCTCCCCCTCCCCCACTCCCCTCTGGCTTGTCAAGTCATTATAGCCTTTTTCTCTCTCTAGAGTGTGTATTGATAGGGAGTACCAGAGAGTACTTGTGATCTTATCTTCCTTCCTGCTTTTTTTTCCCTGCTTGGAAGCAAGTACTTTTTTGTTCTTTACAAATTCCTGGATGTAGTTTTACATTGTTACATAAAAAATGATAAAGCTAACTCAACATCTCCATTCAGTCAAGCACAAGAAGTTTTTCACCTGGCAAGTGTTGCAACATTTGAAATATTCCTTCCTTCCTCATACTGAACTAAAATTCTATTTTAAATTGCATTTTGTTGCGTTTTCTTTAGAGACATGTTGTTGGCAGCTCTAAAATTAGAAACGAGAAATGCTAAATTCATTGCAATTGATCTCTGGTAAAACTAATTTACAAACCAAATAACTTTTGGGTGCAACGAAGTGATCTCAGTTATATAAGATGACCTTTCTAGGAGCAAGACATTTTCAAATACAAGTCACCTATAACTTTACAAGACAAAAGGCAAAGGCAATACTTGTAGTTAATAAATGTTTAGATAGCATTGGTGATTCATACAGAGACACTGATTAGAATGTCTGCAAGAGAAGATGAAACACTTGCCAAAATTCTGTGTGGATCACAGGGTTGATTGGTGTGAGAAAGAGATGATTAGGCTGGAAGCCTTCAGTTCAGAAAAGAGCCAGCTTGGGCTACAAAAGCATTAGTGAGATTAGATGAAGACTGGCTGTTCAGCACCTCTTCTGAGACAAGAACTCTGGAGACATTGCACAAGCCTTGCAGAGTCAGGATGTGTACCTGATGCAATACATGGGCAACAAGTCTCCTTGCTTTGTGAGAGTGAAGTGTCCTATGGAACAGAAATGTGCTGAGCACTGCTCCGTGTAAGGAGCCACTCCCGGCTCAGAGGGTTCCCTGACATGACAATAGCCTCAGGTTAGAAACACATTTGGACAAAGTGTTGTATATTTGTAATTTGTGTCTTGCCTTTCTCCTCTCTTGCAGTCTCCCTGGCAGTGGTGAAGACAGTGTGCAGTCCAACTTTCAGTCTGACTTGGCTGAACCAATCTCAGTTTTGTCCATGATGCCCTAGTTCGGTAAATCAGAAAGGATATGACCTTGGAGTAGATTTTGGATATGGCTTTGTTGGGTTTGCTGTGCAGAAGGACTAGTGGACATCTGAACCACAGGACACACAGCAAGACTTAAAGTAGGTGTCACATAGCTGGGTTGTACCCATCCATTCCTGTGCTTCCTGGCAGATTCCATGATCAAGCATGGGCACTGTGCATAGGCAGAGGATCACTTCCTTGTGCCTGGCAGGCAGACAGCAGAATCTTTTACTGGTCTGGTAACTGGACTTAAGTAAGACTTAGGACACCCCTTTGCAGAAGTGACCCTGCTCCTTCCAAGTCTGCATTGAGAATCCTGTGGAATGAAGTTGTATAAATGCCAGGAGGCACAGAATTTTCTCTCCAGTGTTTCCCAAAGTAGGAAGCAGGCACAAGAGACACTCAGAAAGGGCATGGCAGCAGGTCTAGGTTTGGAAGCAGCACACTTTGCATTGGTGTTGCTTTTTGGCCTGATAGGGACAGGAACAGAATGACAGAGTTCATTTGTGGAGGGAGAAGGGCTGGAGCAAGAAAATTGGGAAATGGTGACCTGGACAAGGCTCTGTGAGAGTAACAAAGAGGAACCACTGTACTGTGCCCTTAACTTGGCAGCAAACAGCACTGCTGCCCTGACTTGCTTGTTAAGGGTAGATGACTTAGATTTTTTTACCTCTGACTTGACTGTTGCAAGAACCCTTGAAATAGCAAAATTAACATATTTTGTGGCCTTCTGCTCTTATTGACACAAAGATCACTGACTCAGTTTCCAGCTGGACTGGGCTCTCCAGGGGAGTACCCAGGGATACTGGTAGGACAGAGCTTCTGTAGCACTTTGCTGTTTGAAGCTCCTGAACCCGACTGAAGTGCTCAGGCATGCCAGAAGGAAGCTCTTCTATTTTTCTTGGCAGAAGTTGCTGGATTATATTTAAAAGAACTATGCTGGAGCTTGGAATTGTAATTATTTTAAATCAACTTTTGGTTCAATTGTTGCTATTAAATAAAGTATTCATCCTCTGGAAAAGACATTTAACTGGCTGGGAATAATCTTGCTGGACAGTGTGTTTATATACTTCAGTTTAAATCTGTTGCTGCTTGGCTTTGGGTTTCTTTTCCTGAAGAAACACGAGGAGGAAGGGTACATAAATCAAATTTTACTCTGAACTAAATGCCTTGTTCTGAATTGCATAAAACATTTGATCTTTTTCATTATAAAATTTCAGGATAGAAGGACTAATGTTAAAGATAATACAAAATGCAAAAGTATTTGTTGAACAATGGCTAGAAGCTTCTGTTTGCACAATATTTTACTATTCCTGTTCCACAGCTAAAACTGGGCTGCTGTAACTGGGCATGAGGCAGTATGGCCATGAGTGGTGGGAGTTGGACCTAGTTTGATTGAAGGGTTTTTTCCTGCATTGTGAAAAAGAGTCTCCTGGGCCAGCAAAAATAAATTAAGCCAAATGTGAATTTTATTAATCATCAGCTTTTGTCTGGAAAAGAATACAAGAGCTGAGAAAAGTTAACCAGAGACGTTTGAATGCAATTGGCACATATGACCACAAAATGGTCACTCCTATTACAGCAGTTAATACATTTCTTTTTATCATCCCACGTTTAAACTGAACTTCCTCAGATATATGACAAATGCACTGTTGGAAATGAGGGGTGACTGGCTGACAGTTTTCTTCCAATCATGGTTAGTTTTCTTCTAGGGATGTGCTTGAAAGCCTTCCAGGTATTGTTCCTGTTCCTCAACAAAGTCATCTTTCTGTCATGCTGGAGGTGTCAAACAACTATGCAGCCACACAAACTGCTTAGCCACCTGCTCACTGGTGTGCTGAGATGTTCATAGTGCATAAAAAAGGCTTCTGCCTCCTTCGTAATATTACCAAACCTTTTCTCGCCAGGTAAGTTTACCAAATCCTGTCATCCTGTGCCCAGACTGGCCATAAAAATAACTTAAACAGGTTGCAACAGAACTCTTAGTGTTGTGTCAGCTTAGGCCTTAGCGTTTCCTCCCATTTGCCTTGGACTTCTAAGTAGTTTGTTTGTCCATATTTTATAAGTGACTTCCAACTGTACTCCTCACAAAAATTCAGTGATGTACAGACTTGATTTATCAAGGTTCTGGTCACCAAATCTGTTTAGGTTTGTAAAGCTCCAGCTGTTTAAGAAGTGAGGCTGTGAAAGAAAAACCCTATACTGGTGAGGCCATTTCAAAATGAATGTAAAAATGTTGCAGTTTTTACAAGCTTATACTCAATGTTTTATCATCTCCATACAACTGTTACAGTGTGACTTGGGGCAGGCACACGTTTCCTGACTGATAAGACTCCTCACTTCCTCTCCTTCCACAAGTGCTGGTGTTCAGTGTGTCATTGTAACACCAAGAGATTACAATGGCAATCACACCAACAATTTATCATAGCAAAATGCAGGCTCTGAGGATTCAAAACAGGAGTTAGATTGGGTCCACAGAGAGCCTTGATCACTGGGAACTGTTCCTGTAGCTTTGTGGTTTGCTCCTACACGTGTATGAATCAGGGCTGAGACAGCGGCACAGGAAGTACGTTGAAGCAGACGATGCACGTACCGAACTTATTGTAAAGTCTGAGGAGTTGAGCAACATTGTTGGCCAGTGGGTACCAGTGATCTTCTGAGGCAAGAGTTTTTGGTTTCTTTTCCCAGCTTTGATGTTGACTAACCTCATTATGTTTGGAATTTCACCTTTGTAAAGTGCTTTCTAACTTAACAGTAAGGTGTTATTTGTGGTTGCATCCACTACAAGGCAGATAGTTTCCAAACACTTAGGAAATTCCTAATTCAAGTGATAAAGGAAGGAAATAGAAAAAAAAACATTACAATTAAGCCAGATCTAAGTAATACAAGTAACACACCAAGGAAAGGTCTGTGGGAGAATTACCTCTGGGGCAGGGGAGGCAAAGCTGCCACCGTGTACATCCCGAGCTCCAGCACAGAGGGATCGTTCATGGCACATCACTCTGTCTGGTGGTGAGAACACAGGGTTTGCTTCCCAAATGGAAGGGATCTCTGCAACTGTCAGGCACTGTGTGACCTGTAATTATGTCCCTATGCCCGTCCATTAATTTACACTCCTGTGTTACTTTGCTTGGGTTCAAGCAGATCCATGTTATGATGCAAATTTACCAGCAGCAATGCAGCATGAAGGCCAAGTTGCAAGTGTTTGTGAGTTTTTGTCATACCGGTTTGAGGTACAAGTCAGGAAAAAGAAATAAAACATGCATTCAAACCATTAATTTGACATGTTAGTACAGATCTGGATTAATAAAATATAAGCTTGCTGATGACCAAACTTTTGCAGTTTTTCGGGGTGCAAACTTCGCCTTCATTTAGCTGTATGAGAAGTTTATCCATGTGCCTTTCTCCTAGAATGGCTTCCCACTGAGTAAAATTTCCCAGTAAAAGCATGGCTCTAATGTAAACCTGCTGTGGCCAGGAAGAGCTTTGTTTTGCATCTAACAAACTGAAGTTTGTATGTATAGACCATACAGCTATTTCCAAAGAAAATAAACACCACCTTAGTCTTAATGTGTTCAGCAGCTCTGTTTCTGAGGAAAGGTGAAGAAATGTCTCTGGACATTGTATTTCATAGGATTGCAACTGAGAAACTTCAAATATTTTGTGTCAAAATATGGTTTGCTTTGTAAGGATAACAATTAACTCTTGTCTCTGTGTCTGTAATTGCAAAGGGCATTCCAGAACCATCCCACAGAATCACTGAACCGTTTGGGTTAGAAGAGACCTTAAAGCCCATCCAGTTCCAATGCCCTGCCAAGGGCAAGGACACCATTATCAGCACATCAACATCACACCCTACATCTGTCCCTCTGCCATACCAGCACTGCTGTGCTCTGATTTCATAGGCACTCACTAGAAGAGAGGCAGCAACTTCTCCAACTACAAACTTCACACACAATGTCTTTCTGTGGGGGAAAGCACGAGGCACATCAGTGAGCAGCCACCGCCACAGTCCTCTCTCTGTTCCCATTCCCCCAGCACAGACTGCCAGCGCTCTCCCTGTGGACCTGTCAGCACTCATTTGTCTCATGCTGTTTCAGACCAGTTAAAACAATTTGTCTCTCTCTTCTCCCATGGCAACAAGTTCCAGCAATATGTTTACCTGTTGCACAAAGTAGTTTTTAACTGTTTCAAGCCAGTCTCCCAGTAGCCAAACTGACGCCTCCTTGCTCCCTACTGAGGGATTTGGT
>NW_008687449.1:0-306 GCF_000695815.1 Acanthisitta chloris | reverse complement strand
ACCCCTGCCGCTAGAAGCACAGAGCAGCCACGGACGTGCTCCAGGAGGGAGCAGGCAGGAGCTCCTGGCCGAAGTGCCCCCACGTTCCCCGAAGAGGGAGCGGTGCATAAAGAGCTGCAAATCAATGGCTTCGGTGTTTTCCTTCCCCGCTGTGCCGTGTCAAGGGCAGTTCCCTTGGCTGCCCTTCGCTCGCAGCGATCAGTAAAGGGCTTTTCCTTAGTAAACGAGAAGCAAGGGCGGGAGCCAAGACTACTGAAACTTTTCCGTCGTGACTTTGGCCGTGAGCAGCCCTCCCCGCCCCCCTCC
>NW_008687448.1:33932-53460 GCF_000695815.1 Acanthisitta chloris | reverse complement strand
AAAAAAAAAAAACAAAAAACCCAAGATAAAGCCAGCCCTGTCCCAGAAAGGTGACTTTGGAACTCTTGCGAGTTCTTTTTATTGTTACAATTTATCAGTATTAGTTAGTCCAGGCTATGGTGTAGGCTCCTCGCATTAAAAAAGTTGTAGGAGCTTATCGTGCGACGAACTGATGATGGTGGTGGTGGATCGGTCCCTCCGCAGTGGAAGGGACCCCGGGGGCTGCCCGGGGCAGTGGGCACACACTCGCTGCCCGTCCCGTCGCGTCGTGCCATCGGGGAAGACGTTGGGCTGGGCTCGGCTCCGAGACCACCGTGGGTCCCCTCAACTTCTCCGTATGCCCCCGCGGAGCCTTTTCGTCCTCTGCGAGCTCCGAGCGTCCCCGTGTGACGGGGACGTTGTCCCCCTCCGTGTGATCCAACCCGACGTGGAGACCTTGTTATCTTCCTGCCTTTCCCAAGCTTCGTAGGACAACTGTTGTCCTAATGTGTAACTGTTCTACTAATGAGTAACGGAATATTCCCCTTGAGTTTTAGACTTGTTCCCTTCAACAGTCACTTTTACTATGTTTTGGCATTTTTTAAATTTTAAAATGAAAACAGTGTATCAGTAAAACTGACTATTAGACCTTAAATTGTTCAGGAAGGTGTTTTCTCAGAACCCGGGAACATCCACACAGTTGCGGTGAGCATGTGATAGCTCATGCAGTGTGTCCTTGTACCTGCGGTTTATCCCCCAAAGTCTTCTTTTAAGCAGAAGAGAACTGTGTCTACCACAAAGTCTAGACTTGTCATAAATACATGGGCTTCTGTAGGACTTCTCGTAGTTCACATCTGAGACATTTTTTCATTAAAGTCTATGGCTTTGCAGTGTCTTTGGGTAACTTCACAATCGAGAGAACTTAATAGATTTTCTACCAGAAGTGAAATAGGAAGGAAAAAAATCCATTTGCTCTGTGATTGCTTAAGCTAGGATTGTTCAGGTAAAGGTTTGTCTTTGGCTTTTGAAATGAAACAGAAGAAAATTATACAGTCTTTCTTTTTGGTGCTGAAACAGAACAAAATGCTGCTTGACAGGTCTGATATACTGGGTTAATTTTGGTGGCTGTCATAACATTTACTTTTAATAGATCCTCTCAAAGTTATGATGACTTTAAGCTCTGTAAGTATCCAAAACTCTCTAGAAAGCAGGGTTTGAACTGTACAAAACTTCTTTATGCATAGTTTCAACAGTACTTGCTGATGAATCTGTTTGCATAATAGTGTACAGTGAAAACCTGTGGAAATGTCATCTTTGCAGTGGCAGGTTCTTCCTTGCCTTTTTCGGGTAAATTCCAAGTGCAGGTCTAAGTTAATTCATATACTTCATTACTGACCTGCATTTTCAGCCTACTCTTAAAGAAAAATACCAACTGCTTTTTTTGTTGGAGCTCTGCAAAGTATTGATGACGATCAAAATCCTGTTTATTCATGATATCTTAAAAACCTCTTGCCTTTTCTGTTTGGAACAAACAATATATCAGAAAGTTTGGGTTTGGGGTTTCTTGCTCTTTTTTTTAAGGGAGAAATAAGGGTGAGAAAGATTGAGGGGGAGACATAATAATGATGATTATGAAAAAGTCCTCTCAGTGAGAGACTGTAATTTTCTTTTTTGTGACCAGTCTGATAAATTTGCAATCTCATGCACTGTAACAGGAGCCTGATCTTCAGAGATGTGTTTAAATGCAAGTACATGATGAAACCAGGCTACAAGGGTGCAGTGACTTCTACCCCTTAGTTTGCAAGAAAGATGCAGGTGCATTTTTAATAAGCAGTGTCCTTTTATATGTGTTTCAAAACAGCTATAAGCATTTATATTTGCTGTTGTTGCTGTTTCTTGACCAAATCTGAATGCAAGCCACTCTGGTGTTCTACCATGCAGTGGACAGGCAGTAACTGCCGGAGTGACTACAGAGACTACAAGAGATTAATTCTGGTGGAAGAAATGTAATGCATCTCATCTACAGTAATACAGGTAACCAAGTGCCCCTGTATGTTACTTTTAGGGACAAATAAGCCAGTACCTTTCAGAAGAGTTGGTGGAGATAGGGATCAAATGAATGGAAAACATAATTTAAAACTGGTGGCTGTTTTAGTCCCTAGGTTTACCTCAGAAGATGGGGTAAGCTGGTCAGCTGTGGTAATGGTACTGTAAGTGCATAGCAAATTGGTGTATTCCATGTCTTCATGCTAAGTGTCTTTGCAACAGGACCTTCTGAAAAAGTGCTATTTGAGTTGTCTTTATACTGAAACTGATTCCTAAGTTGTATCATGCTTTTCCACTTCTCTGGCTGCTGAATTTTTATGCGTGGTTTGCCTAAAAATGATATTGACATTGCCAAAACCAGGCAAACCCAGTTCTTTGACTGTGTCCTGTCAGCCAGAGATAAATATATTGGAAGTTTGAAGGAACTGTTTCAAAGACATTGCTTTTTCTCCATTACAGTGGGAACCTTCACTCTTTCTGAGGCTTAGAAGTTCCTATAAAGCCTCTTTCTGCAGCTGGAATGAGCTGCAAGGAGTAAAACTGCTGAGAAACAAGAGAGGTAAACTGTAGCTTTGTTCTGACGTAACTATACAGAAAGGCTGAAAAGATCAGAGAGACTTTTAAAGACCAAGATTCTTCTGTTTTACTGAATGCCTTTGCATCTTTGGAAGGCATCTGCTTCGTTACAAACTGCTGACAGTGTGACCCTGCATAATGATTTTCACTGTTCTTTTAACAAATTACATTTGTATTCAAATTGATTTTCCGTGACTGCTCGGATAGCCTCCAGAAAGCATATAGGGGATATACTATTGCATCCTGTACATGTCTGGTCAGTCTAGGACAGAATTTGATGTCAAGCCATGCATTATTATAACTGGAATGAATAGTTCTGGTGGTGTTAGTTGGGTTTTTTGTGTCCAGCTTCCTGTTTCACTGCCCTTTGTGTTCTTATCCTTTATGCCTTTTATCAAAGAATATACTTCATACAAGGTTGTGTATCAATGGCAGCACAGTGAAAAAGGGCACTGTCTTATCTTCCCTCCTCCACATTTTTGCAGTTGCCATCCAGTTGAAAATCAAGAAAATGATCCACTTTGGAAGTAATTTCTAATTAAGAGGGTGATTTTTATGCCTTAAATTAGCTGTTCAGGCAGCACATATCCATACAGCAGTGGTGACAAACCCATAGCCTGATGGCCATTCAGCGTAAGTGCAGATATCTGGAGAAGCAATGTTTAAGAAACTGCAAGAGTCAGAGATACATGTGTTACTCTCAAATTTATTGTGTGTCACAAAGGAGTTAGTGTGTTGCAGTTTTCATCTTCTTAAGTTCTTACACATTTAAAACTTAGTTAAGCCACAGAGTCAGGAGCGTTTCTGAAATCTGAAAGGATGGTCAGTGTTGTATTACGGGCGAGACTAGGCATGCGAAGAAATTCTTCCCTGTGAGGTTGCTGTGGCCCTGGCACAAGTTGCCCAGAGAAGCTGTGGCTGCTCAATCCCTGGGAGGGTTCAAGGCCAGGTTGGACAGGGTTTGGTCCCTGTCCATGGCCGGGGGGTTGGAATGAGATGGGGTTTAAGGTCCCTCCCAACCCAGGCATTCTATGATTTTATGATATTTAGCTTCTTTGTAGCATATTTGAAGCCCAGCTTGAGTTTTTATAAATATAGGTTGAACAACAAACTGGTATTAATTTATTTCAACTTTCATAACAGGTTCGCTGTGAAAATACAGTGAAATATTTCTCAAATTATATGTTAGAAAGTAAAAGAGTTAAGAGATTCAAACGCAAATCAGGGTTGTAAGAACATTAACAATGTGCAAAAATAAAACTTCTGGGAAATGCTGTCTTGTACTGGTGCACCTACACACATTTTTAATTTAAAATTAAGGGGAGAATCTAGGGGAAAGGTGACATCAGCCTAAATTCAGTGTGCTATGTCAGCCTGAGGAATAAGTGATAATGGGTTTCCATCTTTATAGCAAGCTTGGTTCTTATGTGTGAGGGAGAACTACTCGCTGTGTGTAGCAACAGCAGGGTACAGCTGATTTTCTAATGATCTGTATGGGGGATAGAGCAGCTTTTGTACCATTCATATTGCAGGACCAGAGCTTGGATCTGTCCAAAACCAGTAACTGCAGCTGTGGGCCTGGGTGCTCTGAAAGCAGGGATTGAGCTAGCAGCTGGTGACCCAGAAATCTGGAGGCACAGAATCTACCACCATCTCTTTCTTCGTGGTTTCAGATTTTACGAAATCTTGATTTTGCTGTTCTGGGAATATACTTAATATACTTGCAGGGTTTTTCTGTTCATTTGTTTGTGTAGGTTTGCTTCTCTTTAGTCAGCAAGCTGTGTTACCTTTCATCACAGCGGGGGTATTCTTCTATTTTAAGTTTTAAAAGCTGAGAAATGAAGCAGACCATGATTATCTAATAAAGTCTCTAGCTAATCCAGCTAATAACTACAGTATATGGCGAGTGCAAGTGCATTATCATATGAAACACATGAAACCAGCTTTATTTTATATAATATATTAAGGGTATAATGCATACATACTATATTTTGGGTATATCTGCACTTAACAGAGCATACAGAGGAATTGCTTTCACTTATGTGCCTCACATCCAGTCTGATATACATAAAAGTTTCGGTAATGTTAGATAAGACCTCATCATCCTATGAACCTGGGCTACAGAGCTCTGCATTTTGATGTAAAATTGTGCAAAAGCAGTATCTAGGACTATATTTTTGGGGGGATAAATGATTGTATTCCTCACTCCACTCTGCTAAAACTTTTTAATAAGGGGCCACTTGTAGGCAAAAGGGGGTTTTATGAGTTATACGTGTATAAGGGTTTGGTGATGTTCTTTGAAATTAGGGAAGAAAAGTACTCGCTTGTCTATACCATTCAAATGGAGAATCCTGGAATATCTTAGCTCTTCCACTCATGGCAGCAGAATGTCAAGTTTTCAGCTTTAGGAATTAGGATTTTAACCACAATATTTAAAGCGGATGTATCCACCGACAGCAGGGAGGAGCAGCAGATGGATAAGCAGGCTCAAGAAGATCAGCTCTCCTTGGACAGAGTCAGGACAGGAGCTTGACACATCCCAGCAGGAAACTAACCATGTGAGAAAAAAGTGTGCTTCAGTTGTGTGGGTTGTATGTGACCTTGAAGGTCACAGGGAACAAGGAGGGGAGTCAGGCCTTCACCAGAGGAAGTGGGAGGTTGGATTTGAGATGCTCTCTGTTGCCTCTTGTCCCAGGTGATGTGTGGGAAAGCAGAGTCAGATCCAAAGGCATGACCCATCCAGGATGCAGTGTCTGCTTGAAGTGATGATTCTTGATTAAAGCTATTGAGAAATTTTCTAACCAGAAATACTTTGCAAGGCTATTACAATTCTGTACATGCAAGAGTTTAACTAGTCAGCTGTCTCACTGTAATATATAGCTTGTCCATCTGGGACACAGATGACATGAGTCCAGTTGACTCGCAAGTGGTTCACACTATGGATTTGAACCTGAAAGTTTCAAAATTTTGATTTTAGTAAAGAGCAGGACTTTTTTTCAGTGTTTTGCAAATAATCTTTTATTCCTTCTGGCCCTTTCCCCTTGAAACTAATTTTTGACTTGATTGTTTGCAGTTCTAAACAACGTGAGGCAATTGAGCATAGCCAGATTGTGCCCCTACTGTAGGCTAAACCTACAGTTTAGACATGGAGGGCTTTTTCTTTTTCCTGTCTTTGAGTATTCTCACAAGAGTAACTTTTTGACAAAAAAAATATCTCAAAACCTGAAAGAGATGATTGCCAATTTTTATCTGCAGTAATTTTATTTGCCATGCTTCTGTGTAGGGAGGCTGAGAAAATTTCTACAAAAACTGCTATTTTTCCTATCATTGTCAAGATGCTGTGTCAACCTGCATAATTATGGAGAGCTGTTACAGGAGTGCATAAAGAACAGTAATTTCTGCCATCTGATTAGTCATGTCTTAGGTTTCTGAAATAATGAAGTTACAACAGGCAACACAAGAAATACTTTGGGGTAAGACTTACATATACCATGCATGAGTGTGAAAAATGCAAAATAGAAGTTGTTTGGTTCATTTTATGTTTAACATTTGCATATTTCAGTCCGTCTCTCTCTTGTATATGGCAGCTTCTGTCATTACTGTGTGTCACTGCACACAACTAGACCCTTTAATCCAAGTTTCCTCCCTGATTATTCTCTATTTCAATTCTACAGACCATACTGCTTCAATTTGTTTGCCAGAATTTATTTTTTTTCTTCCGTATTTCTAGTTAGTTATGTTTACAAACAGTGTCCTGGACTCTGAGACTGTTTTTTTTTTTTTAAATTTTGTGGTTTTTTTACTCCTTTTCCAGTTCAGCCTTTTGAAATAGAGATGGAGTATATGTCACATGCAGTGTAACTTGTCAGATTCCTTACTTGTGTGAGGAATTGCATGGGATTACCTTACAAGGTCTTTTCTAGGTTAAAAGCTAAGACCTACTAGCCAATTGCTTTCAGATACTACTCCAAAACTATTTGAAAACCTTGGAATGTCCTTTATGTGAACAATTTTAAGGGAAGATTATGTAATACTATGAATAGTATACAGTGTGAATGGGGAAACAATGTTGTCATGGAAAGTGGCTAAAATGACCTAGTGTGTCCTAGGTAGTGCATCCTCTGAATGTTTCTTTAATGTTGTTTATGTCTGATTTCTCTGATTATTTATTTTATTGCTTACCTTCTGACCTTGTACAAAATGATGCATCACTTACAGGTAGTCCTTTGTGATAAAGATCAACCTCTTTAGTAATGTCTTTCATTCTCCTGGGTGTGATCAAGCCCATCCTATTCTAGACTTTTGGCTTTCTTCACTAGCCTTCTCCTCAACCAAGTGTCCTTGTTCAGGTGGATGTTTTCTTTCAGAAATTTCTCTAAGAAATGCTGCATTTTTGTCCTGTGGCAATTACATGAACACTCTGGTTCCCTCCTATGGTGGTTTTACCTAAACTCTTCTCCAAATGTGGGTCTTGTGGTTCAGACTGTCACTAAAGTCATAAACACAAAAAAAGGTAGTTGAAGAAATGTCAGGTATACCTGGGAATGTAGTGTCATATGTATCCCTTCATTTGTGAAATCAGTCGGGGGGTAAAAATATCAAAGCAACATTCTGAATAAGAACTTTGAAATCAGCTGGAGTAAAGTGTCATTGACTGTATATGTTGACTTACCATTAATACTGCATCTGTATTTCTTCACACAGCAAGATCAGTGATTACTCTAGTATTCCTCAATATCTTTTAGTATAGATTAATAATTGTATGTTACTATGCATTGAAAATCATGGAATTATAGAATGGTTTGGGTTGGAGTGGACCTTAAAGATCCTCTAGCTCCAGCTCCCTGCCATGGGCAGGGACATGTTCCACTATTCCAGGTTCCTTCGAGCCTCATCCAACCTGGCCTGGAGCACTTGCAGGGTTGGGGCAGCCACAGCTTCTCTGGGCAACCTGTGCCAGTGCCCCACCACCTTCTTCTAATACCTAATCTAAACCTACTCTATTTCAGCTGGAAGGCAAAATGCTGAATGTGAGTAGAAGTAGAGAAGTAAAAGGTCCGTCTTGGCCACAGAAAGGTGAAACAAGTGTCTGGTCTGTAGGAAACTTCCTAGGTCTCCAAAGTCTGTGGCAGCGAGACATGGTTGAGACGAGCAGCTCTGGTCTGTGAGATTTGATATTATGGCCAAGCCCATGAAATTCCTTTGCCAGTGACTTTTCCCTAATTTCAGCACTGGTCATTGTCTTATGCAGAGCAGTAAAGTTTTCTGGTAGTTTAGCTTGTTGGGATGACTCAGGTCAGGATCAGGCAAGCCCCATTTCAGGTGCAAGGAAGGGAAATGTGAAGATGGAGAGAGACAAGTGGCATGCACCAGTCTGTTGGACCCTAGATATGTTGTCACCTGGTACCTTCAGGAAACACTCCTCCTTCGAGGGGGAGTTGCAGATGGTTTTCTCAGTGACAGTTTTACATGTGTTTTTTTCCCATCATTTCTATACCAACCTTGAGGCACAGAATGCTAGATTTCTCCCTGACTTGTGTATACCTGTGTATCACTCACTGTGACAAACAGGTAGAGAAATCAGATCCACGAGTATGTGTTGTGTTGCATTCCTTTCTGCATTACCTTGGCATGGATGAGGGCAGAGGAGCAAATTCCACATTTCTCCAGCCATGTCCTAGTCCTGAGTGGCCATCTCAGCATCCTGGGGCCAATCCAGTGTTGATGGCCATCAGCAAACCATCCTGGTAGGTTATTTTGTTGAGGACAGATTACAGCATTTTTCTTCCCTAATTATTTTTGTTGTAAATATTTATCTTGTGGATCAAGATCACTCCTGGGCCATGCAAAGCAGGCAAGGCTCAACAGCGCCGTGTGCTCTCAGTAGAACGAGAGGATCTCTCTGCCTTTCAAATCCTGCTTTGGCTTATTTCTAAGCAAGTAAACTGCTTTAAAACTAGTGGTCATTCATTGTGGTTCTGGTTCCTCCGTTCAGACCAGCTGAAGGCTGAGCAGGAAGAAAGAAGTCAAAATGAGTAAAATAATTACATGCTTCAGTTACTTCAGGAAGAAAAAGAAAACTCTTAAAATTATCTGAGACTAGCGATTGACTAAACGTGACTAATTAGCCGCTGTTTGGTTGGTTGATTTAATAAACAAAAATTTAGATTTTTTTTAAATGTCCTGTAGAAAGCATTAAATAATTAAAGTAAGTACATTGGTTTCTTTTCCAGTAATGAACTCTGGTTATGGCATTATGCTTGCAGAAAAGTATGAACAGAATTTTAAATCCTAACTAAAAACTTCCTTTTTGAGGCAGAGGAGGCAAGGCAGAATATCATGAAACTGTACCCTGACTTCACTGGAATGAAGATCACCAACATTTAATTATAATAGTTTTTCTGAACTGTTTTTTGTTTCCTAGAATCATGGAATCAACCAGGTAGGAAAAGACCTCCAAGATCATCAGCTCCAACCCTACCATGGTTACTAGACCATGGCAGCAAGTGCCACTACCAGTCTCATCTGGAAAACCTTCAGGGACGGTGAATCCACCAGCTCTCAGGGTAGCCCATTTCAGTGCCATTCTCCATAAAAAAAAATTATTTCTAATATCCAGCCTAAACCTCCCCTGGCACAGCTTGAGTCTGTGCCCTTTTATCCTCCTGCTGGTTGCCTGGGAGATGAGACCAACCCCCACCTGACTACAACCTCTTTTCAGGGAGTTGTAGAGGGTGATAAGGTCTCCCCTGAGCCTCCTCTTCTCCAGGCTAAACACCCCCAGCTCCCTCAGCCTCTCCTCATAGCACTTGTGCTCGAGTCCCTTCACCAGCCTTGTTGTTCTTCTCTGGACCTGTTCCAGCACCTCAAATGTCCCTCCTGAACTGATGGACCCAGAACTGAGCACAGTACTCAAGGTGTGGCCTCACCAGCACTGAGTCCAGGGGAAGAATCACCTCCCTGGTCCTGTTGACCACACTGTTTCTGTTCCAGGCCAGGATGCCACTGGCCTTCTTGGCCACCTCAGCACACTGCTGGCTCATGTTCAACTTTATGTCTCTCCAAACTCCCAGGTCCCTTTCTGCCTGGCTGCTCTCCAGTCACTCTGCCCCCAGGCTATAGTGCTACATGGGATTGGTATGGTTTGGCTTTTTTTCTCTTCATGAGCACCATTTGCTGAGCTAAAAACTATAGCTAAAAATTATAAACTTGTTTTCTTTTAATGATTTTTGAATTTCGGGAAACTACTCTTCCACTTCATAAATGCTCCAGTATGGCAGATACTTACGAAGTCTTGTGCTATCAACTTTGTCTGTTGTGTCACATCAAGCTGTTTCGTGCAATTGTGCCCCCACCCTCCCCTTTTATTCTTCATGTATGTGTACATTCCAGATGATAGAATGAGAATCCCAGAAGTCTGAAAACAAAAACAAAGATCAATACATGTTATGACCCACCCTCGAGGCAGCGTAACTGAGGTTCTTCTCAATATATCCCTTGGGGTGGATTAGTGTGAAATGACACTGAATGATCGGTGTTTATATGTGTGTATGTATCAGGCTTATTTTAGAACAGTTTGGTCACAATGGAAAGGAGATATGTACCTGTTTTCGTTATTATCTATAGAAGTATAGCAATATAAAAGTATAAAGATATCACTTAAGAAAACATATGAGGAAGAGAAACAAAGGATAAGATTAGATAGCAGAGAGGAAAGATAATACCACCTGTGGATTCAGTGACAAGACTTGATTGTTCCAAGTTAGATGCCCTTTGGTTGAAGTGATGGTCACAATCTGGATTCATTCGGGGGTGGGGGAAGCCCACACAACATAAAGTTCAATGGGTTCATATATGCTCAGGGTCTGTGTGGGAACACCCAGGTATCTCCCCTAGGTGGGGAGTTTCACACTGTCTGATGCAACACTATGGACCATGTGCAGTTCTCTGTTGGGAGGCCCCAGAAGCGGGTCTGGGGGTGCTTCGGGGGTCTTTCGTGGTTTATGAGCCCTTTTAAGCCATGACAGCTGTTTCTCAGGCCTGCTTGTTAAGCCAATTATGCCTCCTCAGAAGGGATGAATACCTTCAGGCTACATGTGACTGTCTTCATACCTCCCCAGGGATTCTTTTACGCTGGACCCAGCCATATAAGGGAGGACATTGGCATGATAGAAAACATTTTCCCACCTTGCTGGATCTGCTATTGGTCAGCCTTTTCCCTTATCTGGCTCAAACCCAGTTTCTTGCTTAACAAAGGTTGGTTGGTTGTGGTCATCCTCTGGTGGTAGGGGCACACTCTGCACCAGGGCTGTCCTTACGCGGCGCAGAGGTTTTGCCACCGCACACCCGAAAAACTCTTCTCCATTTCGATTGGATGTGCAAACATTGTCCTAGCAAAGCCCCTGCTGCTTTTGCTAATGACTGATTGTTTGAGTCATTAACCTTTATCATTTCCATTTCTCACAAAAGGCGTCTACTTTTATGAGATTTGATGACTTTTGTCTGCTAAAAAGCCATGATGTTAGTTTTCCTGTAGTGCCAGCTCCTGCGTTGCAAGCACATCTGCTGCTTGCATATACATCTCTTTGTGTGTGTGCGAGAGAGAAGTGTTAGTGTACTGGAAATATTTACCCAAGAGTTGCAGGGATCTCACAAACAATGAATCATCTGGAGCTGCTGTTTCAGGAGAACTCTCAGTTAATGTCATTCAGTGTTATTCTCACTTTATTACTGTATATGCAGGAGATTCTCATTTCTTTTTCATTTTCAAAATGAAGTGCAAGAAGCTTTCAGAATTGAAATTGCAAATGCCTGGTCTGTTTACAGCATGGTATGTGTATTTTGTAACAGTTGGCATAATTTTTAAAAGCCTTTAATATAGGATCTCAGAACAAATTTTCTGTAGAAAAAGCAGCTTTGGAAAGAGTTTAGTTTTGCTCTGCCCCATTTTCCTGTTAAGATACAGAAGTAAAATTACTGAAGATTTTAAACATATTACATCTGTTCTTTGAAAGAGAGCAGCATAAAAGACACAAAATTGCTGTTCTGGGAGATTACAGGCTGTTGTATGTATCTGCTGAAATTGGCCTTATGGAATGAGATTCTTTGAAACTGATGTAGTTTAAAAATAAAATGCTACCCCTACTCTTTGGCTTTGCCTGGAGTTTGGGCTTTGGGGAGCAACTTGAAGGCCAGAAGTAGGCATCATTCCACAGGTAGACATCATTCCAGAGGTAAACGTATTCCACCAGCGACTTATGAAGGAATGGGGTCAGTCCTATGCCATGTACTTCCCCTACTCTCTGAAAAGGGAGAGTACTCTCTATGGAGTTTGAGGTATATTGCCAGTGTTGTTCTTGGAGCACCATAGATGTGTCACCATGTGATCCTGTCAAACCTCATGAGCAGTCTGGTTATAAATGGCAGTGGCATGACTTGTACAAGGATGTATTAGCTGGGGAGGATGGGTCATTGCTGTACTACCATGCAATTTATTTTGTTGGCTTTTGGCTGTTTCTAACCTATCTGTAAGTACTAACATAGGACAGATCTTCTACAATATTTACATTCTGTGGTATTCACCAGAAAGTGAAGAGAGGTGGTGGTGATGTTTGTAAACAAAACAGGCTTCTGCATTCAGTACAGCTGTCTCAGGCTGTCAGAAAGTTTTCTGGGAATGTTTCCCTGCATTAAAAATAACTATATTTATCCTTCGTATCTTTGTAGTGACCTAATTTGTCTAACTACCCTGAATTTTTAGGCTTGATATACTGTTGTCTGGAAGAGTAAAGATGAAATTTATTTATCTCTTTATTTATTAATGTATTTTTGTGGGAAATGGTGTAATTCTCCTCTGTTTGGCTGGATTTCTTCATTTCTTCAAGCCTGAGGTTTTCATGAGGTCCTACTGTCTTCCTTTGCACAAAGGTTTTAGATGGAGTTTTTCTCTTTTCCTGGAACTCTTCAGATAATTGAAAACCTTCTAATAGTCTGAAAATTAACAGTCTTACAAGACATAATAGGAAGAACTGGAGTTAGCTGCAGCTGCAGTACACTCAGAGCAGGAAATGTAGACAAAAGGCAAAACAGTGTGTCAAAC
Source organism: Acanthisitta chloris (assembly GCF_000695815.1). Taxonomy (NCBI): domain Eukaryota; kingdom Metazoa; phylum Chordata; class Aves; order Passeriformes; family Acanthisittidae; genus Acanthisitta; species Acanthisitta chloris. Next base: position 40,760 of record NW_008687448.1, on the reverse strand, counting down.
ATTGTGTTTTTTGAAAGTGGTTCCAGGTTTTGGAATTATATTATACCTTAACCTGCTGATTTTTTTTCTGGTCTATTTTTGTCCCTTTTTTTTTTTTCTTTCTTTTTTTTTTCATTTGTAATTTGAACTGACTTGGACTTCAGGATTTTTGATTTTTCAGTTGATGGTTCAAAGACCAAGAGGCCTGGTAGATGTTAATCCAAACTTTATGTTGAAAGTAGGTTGTTTTTCAGATTTAGCTTTTTGAGGAATGTGGATTTTTGTAGCTTCTCTGTGTTTTAATAACGCACACACCTCTTTTAAGTACAGCAGAGTAATTTTACAATAAAGCTTCCTCTAGATTAATGTCTGTAGCTTTGCCAAAACTGTTATATATATTGCAAGCTGTCACTTCATGTCCAAACTAAGTAATTAAATCTTCAGATCAAATGTGCAGTGTTTTATTATTATAAACAGAGTTTATGGTTTTATGGTTTCAGAGAACTTTCAGGAAAAAAAGAGCTGTATTACAGCCTCTTGGAGAGTGGGCTGAAACCTCTCTGAAATTTTGGGCTGTTAAATTGCATTTTCAGATTTGGATTCCCACCTCTCAGGCAAAAACAGTAAAACTGCCAGCACTGCATTAGGTGTGTTGTGCCTTAATCACTGATCTGGGGCCCTTAACATGGGTTGCTTGCCATTAGTTGCATAAAATATCAACTTTATAAATACAAAATGGTGAAGTCATCATTTTGCAATATGCCACTTTTTTTGTACCTAAAATAAACACCAGTGTCTTTCAAATGTAGGTGTTGCAGGTGGCTGTTTACCCTTGGGAGAATATGGTTCATTTCTGTTGATGTGCCAAATGAGACTGGCTCTGGTATGATCTGGACCAACTACTCTGGAACATCAGAGGCCATGAGGGCAGGTGCTGCTGCCCCAGCCTTAGGCTATGGAGATGGGGACAGTCATGGTCTTGCCTTTCAGTGTGTGCTGTGTGTCTTCAGAAGTGGCAAACAGGAGACTGACAGGGTCTTGCAAAGAGCCCTCAAAGCCAACAGCTTATGTTCTGTGTTGCAAGGGAGGGGGTAAATCTAACAGACCACTCCCAAATGAGCTGTGGATAGAAACTTCCATGATGGAAGAAGCTGAAAACTGCTAATTTCTTATTTCACATCTCAGCCCTCTTTGCTACATCTGCTTTTGCAGTTACAGGTACCAACCAGGTGACTGAGCAAAGGAAAAAGCAAAGAAGCATGGTAGTTAAAGGAGACTCACATGCAGGGAACAGAGGCAGCTGTCTGCTGACCTGATGTCTTAGGTACTTAGATTTGGGATGATGCAGGAAGACTGCAGCCAGTGATATTGCTGGGATGGTCTGACAAAGAAAATGTGGAGTGGTTGCTGGGTGGGGTGGGTAATTTTGTGTGACACAGAAGAAACCAAACACTGAGATTGCTGGAGTCCTCTCCAGACAGGCCTCAGTGCTTGGAGAGGTGGGTCAAGGAGATAAATAACCAGCACAAGCTGAGCATCAAGCTGGGATGGCTGAAGACAACCTCACCCTGGGCCAGTGGGACATGATGGACTACATTGAAGGGTGCTGGGAGATAGCCAGTGTCTTTGCAGGGCAAGACATCTGTATCCTCTGGGAGGTTCAGGGAGGACCCTTGTGACCAAAGGCAAATGTTGCACCCATATTCCAAATGTCAAAAAGGTTGACTGAAGAGGAAACTCCAGGCTGGTCAGCGTTGCTTGGTCTCTGGGAAAATTGTGGAGCATATTTCTGGGTATGTGATGGAGAAGGTGCCTGGGTGCTGTCAGTAGGGGTTTATAGGGCGTAAAGCACACCTCACCCACCTGATGGCCTTCTGGGAAGAAATGACTGGGGAATGGATGGGGAGAGATCAGTGGATGTCCTGTGCCTGGGCTAGGGCAAGTGTCTTGACACTGTTGCTTTTCTCATGTGCAAATTGGGTCATAATGGGCTGGATGGATGGACAATGGTACAGATGAAGAATGGTTTGAACAGTGAGATTCAGAGGGGAGCTGATTAGTCACATCACCCTGGAGCTTTGTAACAAATAGGGTCTGCCTGGGGCCTCCTCTGTTGTGAATCTTTGTCAGTGCCCTGGAGGAGGTGACTGTCTTTGCCCATCAAGTGCAGGTTACACCTGAGCCAGGTGAGCAGTGAATGGCCTCAAGGGCAGGTGTGCCACAGACAGAAGCTGGGGGAACAAGTTAAAAGGAGCCATAAAGAGGGACAAATGCAAAGTCCTGGTCTTGCCAGGGAGAGCCCCTGTGAGTACATGGGTTTGTTTTTTGCATTCCCAGTTTAGAAAAGACATGGATAAATGGGAGTTAGGTCAGGGAGACCATGGTGTTGGTGAGAACTGGCCGACCCTGCCCTGCAAACAGAGAGGCCCGTGGGACGGAGGCTCTGTGACGTAATGGGGCAGATTCAGGAGCAAAAGAACAGCCCCCACTGCCTGCAGAAGGGGAGATCAAGAAGATGGAGACATATCTCTCGCAGCAGTGCATGGCAGGAAAGTGAGATTCACTGTTTCTGCAAATATGACCCTTACTGGGGGTGAGCATGACAATTCCCCTCATAACCTCCATTTTATTATCTTTGAGACTAAGGCATTGTTCAACTGCCTTCTGCAGAATGGCTTTTCCTTTCAATGTAAATAATAAGATTGTATTTTATGCAGATGCTAGCAAAATAAAATCTAAGATATACAGGGTACATCTGGTGTTTTTTGGTTTTGTTTGCTCATTTACTTTGTAATTGTTGCTTATCATTAATAAAGTAGGCTAAGCAACATTAAACAAGCTGCCATTTTCAATGCTGTGGCTTTTTTGTTTTGCAGTTTCCACTTTATAGTCTTGCAATTGTGTGGGCTGGCAGTAAGAACCCCAAAATAACGATTTACTTGCATTATTAACTTTCCTTTATGTTTTTTTTATGAAATACAAGTGGGGAAAAATGGGTAGCAATATGTAGAGATTCTTCTTAAACATTTTCCATCTTGAGATGGCAATAATAGAAATGTCCAGTTTCCAAATTGTGACAGAAAACCACAGCTTTCAAGCATATTGGAATGAAGTTATGAGCCTGCGTTTTAAAATGCAATCTGGATGTGGCACAAGAGATCTCAGATGAAAACCTCCTGCTGAGATGATGAGGTTTATAGATTTAAGATTCAGTGATCATGCAAAGAATTTAACAACTGCTGATATGAGTGTTAAGGGAAGATGTTAAAATGAACTGAATTGGTGATTCATTTTGGTTACATTCTGGGGGAAGAACAGGCATTCTCTAATAATTAATTATCTAATTTAAAACCTCCCTGTTTCTTGAGTGAGGTGAGAAATTAGGCATTTTGTATAATAAAGCAGCTGATCTTTAAAACTAATGGGAAGTGCTGTTATATTTTTCACAAAAAACTATAGGTGCTTCAGTTCACTGGGCTTTGCCTCAAGAAATTAGTTTGAAGCAGATTAGCCAGTAAAATGAATGTACCCTGCACTAGATTATTAATGAAAGTGGTGTGTAAACAGAGCTGATCAGTATACGGCAATCTGCGTAAAAAGAGAAAAGTATGAATAAATTAAATGGTCTTGATTACCGACCATTGATCATGAACTGTTTCTCTTAGTTCTGTATGAAATGTTTCTTGAACGAATGAAAATGCGTCAGTCCAGTAATCCAGGCAGTTTTCATTGCCTTTCATTGCCTTCATTGCAGATTGAGAGCACTCAGCAGAATGTAGAATTGAAAAAAGACACAATCCTGCAATGCTGTGGATCCTGGAAAATGTACTCTGAGGTGTAAATGTTTCACCCTTTATCACAAAAGTCATCAGCTGAGGGTTGCATTCAGGATTAATGTTCAGATTTCTACATTTTCCTCTCACAATTACACAAGGGTTTTCTCCCAGACAAATATGCCACAGGGCGAGAGTCCCAAATGTCATGACCCACTTAGTATGATGTTCATTTTAAATTCTTGTCAGGCTGAACAAAGACACCAGTCCATGCATCAGGAACCTTTTACACTTTATTATATAGCAGCCTTAACTCTGGCAATTAGCTCACTAGGTAGTCTCAAAAGTGTTGGCTAACAAATCCTTAAATTTTACAACAAACTCAAACAAGCTCCCAGGTCCTACAATAAACTTCAGGTAACAAGCTCTCAACTTTTACAGCTAACTTTGACAAGCTCCCAATTCTCTTAACTAACTTTGGTAAAGAATAAGGGGTAGAATATGAGAACCACACTTTGCCCAGACGAATCATTGGTGGAAAAGAGAGAATGAAAACAAAGATCACCAGTCCTTAGATCCTGTGTTGCTCCTTTCATGTAGATGGTCCAGATCTGGGTTTGACAAAGAGAAAAGTGAGTGAGAGAGAGCAGGACCAATTCACTTCCCTTTATAGTTTATCTGGTGCTAACCTCTTTGTGTAAAATGGATTATTGACACCATTTGTGCCATTTTGTTCATGCATGCACAGACTCTTTGAGCCCTCCAGGAAGTGAGTTGGGAGGTGGGGTGTTGTTGAAGATGCACTGAGCATGAGTCTCGAGGTGGAAAATGAGGTTGTCTTGGAAAAGCACTGCTCTGCCTCCATGGAACCCTCTCTTCCTGTCACAGCTTGCCTGTCACAACAGTCTGAATGTTTGAGAAAATAACATTTTCTCAAGCATGCCTGGTTCTCCACATCAAATTGTGCATGTGCTTTGTAGTTTAACTTCAACAGGATCCCTACATAGTAATAGTGCTGCTGATACAGCACGTGTGACATAACATGCAACAGGACAATGGATGATTTTTGTTGCTCCTACTTAGTAACCTGGCTGCAAGAATAAGAATGTGTTTTATGTTTTAGCCATTGGCTTGATGTCCAGTTGTGCAAGCATCTAATTGCTGCACATATAATTTCTGATCTAGAGCATGAAATTGCTTTGCAGATATTAAGAGTGATACTTGGGGTAAGTAATACAGCTTTATTTCTTTTTATAAGAAAGTGTATTGAATTGCTGAACCAGTGGCATGGCAAAAAAGGTTTCATGGCAGTTCTTTGAAGACCATGGTTAAGTAAATCTCTAATTCTGTTCTCATAGTGTCTAGGAACATAGGCTGGCACCACAGCATTGTACGTAGCAACCATAAAAAAAAAAAAAAAAAAAAAAAGAAAGAATCCCCAAACCCTGAAGCTTCAGGATGAGAGGAAATGCTGCTGGAGCACAGAAAAAAACTAATGAATTATGAGACTGGTGGCTACAGTGATCCCCCAGTATAACTAAAGGTCAGCAATATGGTGTGAGCTTTAAGGATGGGTTTAGGGAAGATGAAAGGCAGTTTTGTTGAGCTTCTCAAAAATACCTTTCCAAAGCTAAAGGGTGACATGGGAGAGAATGAAACACAAGGTGCTTTGGTGCTGAATTTTCAAATACATGGAAGGTTCAGCTGGACTTCTTGTTACCAAGTAACTGATGATGCATTAAGATATATCCTTTCAAAGAGCTTTGAAAATACAGAGCAGTAACACATGTTGGGAAAGAGCAAGAAAACAGAGCTATGAAAGGACAGTAATGATCTAGTTAAAGGAAGAGGCTTGTGTAGTGCTCTACAATAGCTTCTGGAAAGTCACTGTTCCACTTCTGAAAGTGTGAGTGAGAGATGACAAATTAATACAAACTCAAGCAGGTGAGAACTTGGGATGATTAGCTGTGCCAGTGGCTAGGAAAGGCAGTGTCTTAGGAAATAATTAAGGAAAAAAATTGCCAGAATGTCTCACCTCTTTTCAGATCAAATGGCGAGCAAAGTGAGTATTGCAATGGTATTTTTGTTCCATATAAGCTATTATAATTCAGGATTCTTCATATAATGGCAGAAAATCAAGGTCACTGAAGACTCAGAGGGAGTAGTTCACTTGTTAGTGTGCTACTTGGAGAAATAGAAGATTGGGGTTCAACTCTTCGTTCTCCTTTATCCATATCCCTCTTTCTGTCCAGAAATTCTTCTCTCTGCCCTTGGAATGCAAATACATGAAGTACGTAGAAGAAAGGGAAAAGTTTTCTCTAACGAGGTTTCTAACCAGCTAGTTGAAGATGTCCAGCTGTTTCTTTTCATCAGCTTTTGGGAGAAAAATTGCATTGTAGCCATACTGTTTGACCTGACAAAGAGTGAAATGGTAGTTTGAACAAGAGATGATGAACCTGTATAAAGATCTTGGAGAAAAATCTGAATTTATTCCTGTCCAAGATCCAGTGCCTGTTTCTCTTCAGAAGAAAAGGGTATGCAAGAGAGAGTCTGTTCTCCAAAGTGAAAGATGTGGGGAACTTTCCCACCCCCAAACCCAAGCGTGTGTACAAGCATTAACTACAGTGGGCTGTGGTCTGAAACCCCCTTGCCCTCCATGCTGCTGTGACCTCATTCTTTGCATAGGTTTCCAAGGACAGGAATTGCAGGTGCGTTGGTCTGGTATGCTTTCTAATGGCTCCAATCTAATGTAGATAATTAGGGGACTGCAGTCTTGGGACCAGTCATGTAGGCAATTGAGAGATCATTTCAGAGTTAGTTCATGAAGGTCAAAGCATAAGTCATTTGGGCTAAAAGAGGTGAAGGAAAAATAGTATTTCTTAGTACCATCAATGCAAATAATATGTTGCACAGAATAGAAATGCTGGGTAATTGTTGGATGCAGATCATGCCAGCATCATCAGTCTGCAAAAAGCAGTCTGGTGTATGGTTTATTTGATCTGACTTAGAAAACATGTTCTTTAGGCAGAAGTCTTTGATGACCATGTGTAAAGATTCAATGAGCTCACTGGGTACT
>NW_008687448.1:21930-33911 GCF_000695815.1 Acanthisitta chloris | reverse complement strand
ATGTGATTTCATGTTAGGCAACATTAGTTAAGTCCAATTTATCCTGCAGGAGGAGAAACACATCTCTGGAATAAGTTGTGATGAACAGCATATCTTGGTAGTTTGAGGCACTGGTCTGCTAACTTAGGCCAAATGAAGGTCACTACTCCCTGTTAGTGACACTTGTTTGTTTCTTTGTTTTTATCTATACTTGCAAAACTTCTGTTTCCATCTTTAGGAAAAAAATAGCTTCACAGGTCCTTTGGAACAGGAAGGAATCAAAGTACTTCCTGGCAGTTGAGACCATGCAAGAGAAAACAGATCTGTTGTGAAAACAGATCTCTTATCAATTTTTTAAGTACAGAGTAAGAGTTGTCCAGTGGGAATCCAGACTTGTGAGTTAATTTGATATGGGACGTTGACTTCCATTTGTGCTCTATTTGCAGAGCCTCTGCTACCAAAGGAAGATGAGGAACTATGCTTTTTGTCTCTAGCTCCCACTTTCAGAATATTTCAGGTGTCTTGTCCTTAAATAGTATTTGCAAAACTGCATCTGTTTTTGAAAATAATAGAACATTGGGAGAGTATCTTCTTACACTGTATTCCCTGTCTGCACAAACTGAGAAAGGCCAGTATGTTCCAAAAACCGTGCATTAATCTGCTCAATTCTGGAAACAGTCAGAATTAATTTTTATTTCCTCTTTAGGATACAAATTGCTTGTCTTAAGCTATAGCTAAAATTAAAACAGATTGAAATATTTGCGATTTCCTACCTGACTCTTTGGGGAAAGGTGATGAGGAGACCTGAGTGAAACATGTCAGTCTCTTTGTCCTTCTTAACATTTTAAATCTTGGATTGCAAAGAGACTTTAGGTGGATGTTATTTACTCTTAGAGTAAACACTGAATGAAAGACAGATCTTGCACAGGTTAAATTTTTCATTCAGTCCTGCAGAAAAGTATAAAATGGCAGAACATCTTTGTGGAAATAATGATAGCAGAGTCTCAGAGGAAATGAGCCATAGAGGTAAAAGTAACTTAAGGTTATTTATCCGTATCTTGCTGTCAGCAGTTGCTGTTTTCAGAAGTTGCTCTGCTTGCTTCTGGTTCAAAGCCAGAGTTCTGGAGCATCTCTGTCCTCCACCAGCTGAGAGTCTGACCCCAGGTGTTTAACAGAGAACGGCACCTTAAAGCACTTGCTGCTTCTTTCCTCTATTTTATTTTATGGGCATCAGTTGTGCAAGGTTTAAGGACATGCAGGAAAGTAATGTTTTGCTTATGTTTGTTTCCCATAGCCATTTGTGCAGTACCTGTTGTGAGCATCTGTTTAGCTCATGGATAACAAAAGAAGTATAAACAAACCCTGTGTTCAAATAATTCCATGTAACCTTAAGAAAAGAGACTGGAAATAGGTTGAATAGCTGTAGAACATCAAGAAGTAGTACAATAAAGCCAAGATGCACCTGAATATGATGATACTATGAAGTCTTGCTGTGTGAGTAGTGTTTCAGGCATCTAGGTATGATATTTTCTGGTATCAGCTGGCCCGGGGAGTTTCCTGCTAGGGCTGCATACCTTGTATTTTTTATGACTATCTGTACACTTGCTTCTTGCTCTGCTACTAAGGTTACAGCTGAACTTGCTGTAACTCAAGTGGCAGGATGCATTTACCTGTGTGGTTCTCAGAAATTGACAAGGGTGAATTTTGATTTAGCAATAGATAAGAGTGAAACTGTTGCTTGTCATTAAATTTCTGGGGTTTTATTTATTTCTAAAAAGCTTATATTAATACCAAATTACTCTGCTTGAAGAAAAACAAGTTCATTTTTCATATCATATTTCAGGCAAATTATGTTAGTTGCAGGCTGCTCTGTGTTCTCATGGAACAAGATGGACCAACTGAGGTCAACTGTAGTTTTGACTTCGTTAAGGCTGTGATGATAATGACATTATGGTGATGTACAGCCAGGACCACATCAGCATATGTCACCCCAGTCTTACTGGTGGTTCTTCTGCTGTGGTCACTGGAATTCCCTTTAAGGTGAAATAGTAGGAAGGATAGTGCCACAGAGGAGGCATCTGTGGAGGTTATGAGAATGTGTGCAGAAGCAGGATTGCTTTCAAACCAAGCTGAAAATACCTCTCTACTTCTTTGTAGGAGTCTAGTTTTGTTTTCGCTGGGGTGTTCTGTGTTGTTTTTCTTGTGTGTGTGTTTTGTGTTGGTTTTTTTTTGTTTGTTTGTTTGTTCTTCCATCGTTGGTACAGATGCCATGTTCTGGTGGGTTTGCTTGGGGAAGAATGAGGATTGTGTTCATAGGACTTTCACTGAAATTATTGAAATCATGTATTTCAATGCAGAAAAGAGAAATGTAACCAAAAGAAGGAATTTCCAATGGGATGAGCTTTAACAAGGCCAAGTGTTGGGACCTGCACTTTGGACATACCCCAGCGCTCCAGGCTGGGACAGAGTGGCTGGAGAGCACCAGGCAGAAAGGGACCTGGGAGTTTGGAGAGACAGGAGCTGAACAGGAGCCAGCAGTGTGCTCAGGTGGCCAAGAAGGCCAATGGCATCCTGGTCTGGATCAGGAAGAGTGTGGTCAACAGGACCAGGGAGGTGATTCTGCCCCTGGACTCCGTGCTGGTGAGGTCACACCTTGAATCCTGTGCTCAGTTCTGGGCCTCTCAGTTCACCGACCCTGGAGGTTTTCTAGATGAGACTGGATGTGGCACTTAGTGCCATCATGTAGTAACTGTGATAGGGTTGGACTTGATAATCTTTGAGGTCTTTTCCAACCTGGCTGATTTATGAATTTTCTGTTTCTTTTTGAGTTTCTGGTGGTGTTCCTCCTTGCCAAGTCACCAAAGTCAGTAAATCCAGGTGAAACTGTTGAATTGCTAAACCCATGGGATAGTTCCAAGATTAATATCTGAAGGGATTGTTTCATGTGCACCAGGACCTACAACTTTCAAATATTTGTCCTTCAAAATCAGAGGTTTTAAATACACTCCATTGATTTCAGCTCTGTTACAGTTGTTTTAAAGCCATTTCCCATTTCTTTCATTCACTTCATAACTACTGAAGTTTTAGTATTAAGAAAGTAAATCGTGCTGATTACAGGCTTCCATTAAACAGAAGTAGTATTTTTCTGCACTAGAATTACAAGCATTTTTCATTTAAAGATAATTAGATGTATAGAGTGAATCAGCTTAAAATTCGCAATTAAAACAACTGAGTAATATAATAGAAGATTTTCTTGAAGCGAATGAATTTTCAGACTTCTGTAACTACCTCTAGAAGAAAATGAATATATATAGTGTGTATTTTCTTACAAAAAGGTGAAAGTGTTGCTATTTATTAAAGGCAGGGAGCAAACAAAAGATGAGGATTTATATTAGATGAGTCATAATAATTAGGATATTTCCTCAATACAGTGCCTAGTATCAGAAATGTTATCGTCTCTCAGTAAGGTCTTTGTGATTATCAGGGTTTCAAATTCAACTATTCATCAAGTAATACAATCCCAATGAAAGTGAGTAAATTCCCAGTGTATTTAATCCTAAAGGTAAACGCATACATTCCTTCTCAGATGGGTGAACAAACACCCAGTTATTCTAGTATTCCCTTCGCTGTTTTTTAGGTGGAAGATGATTTTTGGCTGCACTTCAGCAACAGCTTATTTGACTTGACAGTTGTTTGTATTTAGCACTGATGTGGCTATCTGAAATGGGAATGATGTGTTTTCTTTCTCAAGTGTTGCCACAAGAGGATTTAAATTATCTGGCAGAATTTCAGTTGAGGGCTATTCCAGCGGAAAACCTAAGGACAGCAGAATCATTCAAATGATAGACTAGAATAGAGAAGTCAAAAGGAAAATAGAGCTTAATGATATAGACAATAATGGTATCATTTTAGGCATTTAAAGAATAAGGCAAATGATTTCTAACCAAAAGCAGTCCTTAAAATGTGTATGCTGGATTTTCTTTTTACTTTATCCAGGAAAAAACATGTAGCTGTGTGTTGCAAACATACTTTTGAGGGTGAGACTAAATCTGTTAAAAAAAGAACCTGACCCCACCAAATGAGTTTATAAATAAGTTTGACAGAAAATGAGTGTATTAATAAATTTGATAGGTCAGTACGTGGGACCTCCTGTAGTACTCCCTTGTAATACCGTGGGCTCACTCTCTGTGTTTGTTAATAGCAGCAGAAGGGGCTCAAGGTTACTCAGCTTTTGTAGATTTTAGGAAGACTAAGGACCTTTCAGTTGTCAAGTGTGACTGCTTACAAACATGGACTCTTCACCTGACGAGAAGTCAACTCTAATGAAATGCTACTTACCTTTTTGGGGCATTCCACATTTGAACTCAACTATTCATAGAATCATAGAATTTAAGGGTTGGAATGGACTTTACAGATCATCTAGTCACAACCCTCTGCCCTGGGCAGGGACACCTCCTTACTAGATCAGGTTGCTCAAGGCCTCATCTAGCCTGGCGTTGAACACCGCCAGGGTTGGGGCAGACACCACGTCCCTGGGCAACCTGTGCCAGGGTCTCACCACCCTGACAGGGAAAAACGTTTTTCTAATATCTAATTTAAACTTCCTCTCCTTCAATTTGAACCCATTACCCCTTGTCCTATCCTTGCAGTTCCTAACACAGAGTCCCTCTCTGACTTCCTTGTAGGCCCTTCAGATATTGAAAAGTTGCTCTGAGGTCTCCACACAGTCTTCTCCAGGCTGAACAGCCTCAACTCCCTCAGCCTGTTGTCATAGGGGTGGTGCTCCAGTCCTCTTAGCAACTCAATTCAAACCAGGTTAATTGACAAAAATATCCTTTCCCTCCATGAGAAGCTTATGCTGGGACTCCATGTGTTTGCATCTGGGAATACTTTTTGTTTCCTGTTCCTAAAGAATTTGTCCTGATAAAGACCTACTTCATGACTAGTAAACCATTTGCACAGCTCATTACCCAGAGCAGTATTGGTGTACAAACCATCCTGTGGATCCCTGTGGTCTGTTTAGAGGCTGTAGGTGTATGTGCTTTGCAGTTCTTTTGAATACCGGTAGCTTGGAGTGTAATTTTCAAGACTATGAACTGTTCCATCTCCTTATGTATGTTGTATCCCTTGCTCTTGTTAAGTCTACTGCCTTATGCAATCCTCAGCTTCTTCCCAGAGGAGAAGAATTCGGTGGCTTTGAACTTGACTGACTCAAGCTACTGGTGTAGGCATGTGGAAGACCTAGGTGGGACATCACACTGGAGGGGATAAAATGAAGTCAAAACACTTTTCTTGACAGACTTTGTCAACAGTGTGCACGAAGCGATTGACCTACATGTGGTAGGAATTTACAGTCACAGCTGGTTAGTGCTGGCAGCCCCAGTGCAAGTTTGCACCTGCATATGTTGGTGCATGATACTCATTTTCAGGGCTAGTGTGGATTCTGTTGCTGTTGGATTTACCTGAGAAACTCTGGGCAGCACAGACCTGCTCTAAATGGTTTTTGATGTGCTTAAAAAAAAATTGCCTGATCGAAACAGGAAAATGAACTGGAAAGTATAAATAGCATTTTCTGTCTCTTTGCTACTAGCATTACCTAATAACACCTGGTCAAATATTTAATTATATTCAGCATGCTCTTTGACTTATACGCAACTTGCCACTAATTAGGCAATGGTGTGGAAGGTTCTACTGCTGAAGAGTCATAATGCCTGCAGATAGTCTCTATGGAGCAGGTTTTTGTGCAGCTGAAGTGTCGTGGGAAGCTTAGACACAGTCAGGTTTCTTGAGTTTGTTGCTTTTTCTTAAAAATATCAGGGTGTGTGCACGGACATATGCATGCAAGACTGGATAAGACTCTGCATTATACAAGTTGAGACGGAAAGCTCATTTTGTTACAGCCCAGAAATTGCTGTGAGTGCAGAGCAAAGGGGTTGGACATATTTGTCCCCTCTGTTTTGCATAGGTCCAGCAGTGGGTGGTGGTGCTCAGCACTGCTTGTGTCAAAGGCAAACTGCATATCCTTGCAGTGGGATGTAGATAAACAGTCTCATACAGGACTGTGTCATCTGCAAAAAGTGTCCCAGTGTTACTCTTAGCTTGGGGCTGTGCCAGAAGGCACAGACCACTGCCTGGATTTTGCATTCTGTACTTTCTGCTTTCTTGTTGCTTTTCTTTCCTTTTTTTTTTCCTGGTTCCTTCTCCTTCTCATTACATCAAACACACACATCCCTAGTATAGTAATGAGATGTGAAGGGTGTTTACTGGGACAGAAGGATATAGGATAGCATCCTGGGAGGAAATTTGAAAGCTGCTTTTTGCCAAGTACTTAGAAGCTATGAATCAGCAGAGGGGAGGGACTACAATAAAAAGATCACCAGGCTGTTTTATTTGTATAAAATTGGAGATGCTTGTCATGGTATTGAACAGCCAAGTGTCTACTGTTAAGTCCTAGAGTGTTTTGCTAGGTAGTCTGTACTTAGAAACCATATCACAATATAAACTATCTAAATGGAACCATTGATTTCTATGTGAAATTAAATTTCCCTTGTTTGTTTTAATTGTCCAATTAGTAACTAGCATTTTTCCTGTTTACAGCCATGTTTATGATGAAAAAATTAAGCATCACAGTTATTGCAGATTCATTTCTCAATTTAGAAAAAAATTACTAAATCTGATAAATGCTGTTTTGAATTATTTAGTTCTTCATACTGGATTCAATGATTTGTGTCGTTCTTAACTCACCGTCTTATTCTTGCCCTTTCAATAAACTGATAGTCTTGATTACCTGGGGGCTGAGATGTCAAAAAATGTGAGGTGTTTAATAGTCTCACTGTGCTTTTCAGAGAGTTCTTTAGTCACATGTGGAAGTACATGAAGCAATAAAATAATTGCTCAGTAAAATTTTCCACTTTCAAACATGGGATTTTTTGAGGTTTTTTTTAATGATGGAAATTACTAAGTGAATTTTACTTGTGTTAGTCATGTCTGAAGCAGAAATATTCTTTTAGAAATGCTAAGTAACCAATGTGTAAGTTAAAACATATTTTTTGAAAGTGTAAAGACTCCGAGATGGGTTATATACAGTATTTGAGGTAGTGATAATCCGTTTGGCAGGGCAGTCATATCTCTCTGTGTGCATGTGGAGAGAGGTCATGGGAATGACTGTATTTCACGACTGCATTCAATGATACCCTTGTGTCAAGCTTCAGAAGGTCTTTTAAAGGTCATTTCTGTGTATTCTGCCATTTTGTTTGGACAGAGGTAAATTACTCCGGAAGCTAAAATTTTAGGAAAATTACAAAATGCCTTAATTTGAGTTGCTTTGTCATCAGTCCTAAATTTTAAGGTTTATGTAAGCCATGCTTGTAAGTTTTAAGATACATGCCTTTTTCGCTGCTCATTTGCGGCTGGAGAGGTAGCAGTCAGGTCTGCTGTCCATTATCAGCTGGATTGCATATGAGCCAAAAAATATAACTGTGTGCCCTTGATCAAAATCAGTTGGCTTAGACAAGATTGGGAATGTGTAAAAAGCATACATATTTCGTTAAGCTTAATATGACATAGATGAATTGTAGACACCTTGAGTAGGGTAACTCTGTGTTCTCTGTGATGAGTGAAGGAGATAAGGAGTGAAGTACCTGCAGCCTCTGAAGAGGGCCTACAAGGGGAGAGGGACTGGACTTTGTTAGGAACTGTAGTGATAGGACAAGGGGTAACATATTCAAACTGAAGGAGGGAAAGTCTATGTTGGATGTGAGAGAAAAGTTTTTTACTATGAGGGTGATGAGACACTGACACAGGTTGCCCAGGGACATGGTGTCTGCCCCAACCCTGGCAGTGTACAAGGACAGGCTGGATGAGACCTTAAGCAACCTGATCTAGTGAGGAGGTGTCCCTGCCCAGGGCAGGGGATTGTGATTAGATGATCTGTAAGGTCCATTCCAACCCCTAAATTCTATGATTGTATGATATATTTTGCATTAAATGGCTACAAGTTGCCTGATTACATATTTTGGTAGCATCAAATTAGTAAAACTGTTAGGGAGTTGAGGTTTTTTTAGGCTCTTGCTCATATAACTCCAAGTGTCAGGCTCCTATCTAAAACATTGGACTATAATTTTGGATGCACAGTAAGTACGAGTTTAGGGTTTTTTTGGTTCCAGATCAGACCTTCCCAGCTCTGAAGCTGATGATGCTCTGATAGAACTGCTCCTTTTGCCAGTGTGTGTTTCACATAAATTATGTAGCATTTGCTCTGTCTGACATAGAGAAATAAATTCCTGCCTTCACTTGATTTGATTAAAATGTGTACTCACTGGTAACCCAGGAGTTCCTAGTCAGATATTAGTAGTCACTGAGGTAACATGCAGTAATCTTTCCCAGTTTTCAGACTTTTAAGTATGAATAATTTACATGCAGGAGTACTCATGTCAGTACTGATACTAAAAACATGTAGGGGAAATATCAGGAAACAACAGTGGCTGAAATTAATTGAAACATCATGTTGATTTATCTGAACAGTTATTCTGAATTCCACATTTGTGGTAAGCTCTCTAGTCCTCTGTGTGTGCTTAAACTAACTTTTTGCCGGTCACCATGACTGTATACAATGATCCAGATGAGAATTCACTGAGATCTTACAGAAATACCTCATCTAATACATCCTTATCATGCCACTTGCCTTTTTCATGGAGTAAAATCATTATGGATGAGATGATTGATTATGTCTTTCAGCCCACAGCTCAAAGGGACCTATTACTCCCTATGTATCAAGAACTGTCATGTTGTTATTGTAAATGCTATCCCATCTGTATTACTGTATTCCTTGAGTCCATCCAACTATTCCTCTGCTATACCAATGTGTCTTGGTACTGATAACACTCCCCAGCTTTGTACCACCAGCAAGGTTGCTAATGGAAATACTAAAAGACCTATTCAATGACACGTTTCAGAAGCAATGCGGCTCTTTGCTTGAGTTACTCTTTTCAGCATGCTCATTATCCACATGAAGTCCGGATTCACCTTGCATTTCCTTTGCTAATGATGCTGACAGGAGGCCCTGCTAACACGGAGCTGGTGAATATGTCCTCAAGCATGTTGCATAAAGAGTAGCAGTTGCAATTAAATCATATGGAGAACAAGGATGTGGTTGACCTGTTATGATAATGATGTATTTCTGGTTCTGTTGTAAAGATGATGGTTTTAGACTCATTACAATTATACTGCATAGTGTCTGAGTCCAGAAAAGTGACACTTCTAATAAAGCTGGGAGACATGGGCAGGAGGTCTGTTGTCATGGATGTCGGCATATCTGTGATAGGTGAAATGTGAGAGGCAAAACGGGGGGTTGCTCATGACTCTGGAAGAGATGGTATCCATGACATATGGCTGTGCCTCTAGGTGTCCTATGGTCAAATCTTAAGAGTTGATAGGAAAAAAGTTAAAGGGTGCTCATAAATGCTACCATCATCTACATATCAGCAGGGAATGACACGAACACAAAAAGTATTTCTATAATAAAAGATTTATTTGGAAATGTTTTGGAAAGAATGTTCAAGACAGTGATAGAATGGGGTATCTTTCTAATCTTCAGCTTGCTTTTGCTTTTAGCTTTATCTATTAGTTTGTTGTTTAGAGAAGAAAAGTCGTTGGGGAGGAGGAAGGAGAACAATAGCATTCCCTTTCCAAGTGAAAGAATAAAGAAATTTATGTTGAAGGTAGTTGTGAGCTCAGTGAAAATTATCAGTTTGAAAAAATGCATAGGGGAAATGTCAGTTGCTCACCCACCCTTCTTTAGATCTCTTTAAGCCTCTTTTTGGGGCAGTGGTAGAACTGTAAGGTTCAATTGTATTTTATCTACAGCTCTCTCTTTAAAAGATGCTTCTTTTGCATGGGTGTTACCTTAACCAGCTTCTTCTCCATCACTCATTCGGAATATTTATCTTATTTGATTCGTCTTTTCTTTCCTTTTAAGACTCCAGTAGACATTGGTTCAAGACATTGTCAAATGCTATGTAAGGCGCTTTTTTTTCTGTTAGCATTTCCTCTCTTCCTTGCCCTCCAGATACTGTCACTGATTATGGCAGCAAGTAAACTTTAAGCAACTCAAATGCCTATAGAATATGGTATGTTAAAAAACTTTACAAAATGAGTTCTCACTTTCAACCTATTCCTGAGCTTACTTCTTATACTATAAATGGTCTGTGTGAATTCAGTGACATATTAGGAAGAGCTTCAGGTGCCAGGAAACATTTACTGCTTTCAGGTGCTTACCATAATGTATTAAAGACATAATCTCTTGCACCTTTTATTGCTTCATAGGTACTAAAAGTCCATAATAAATCAACAGTAGTGATAGAGTTTCATAATATATGTGGAAATAATATTTAATTTAGTATCCACCTACAGGAGTTTTAAATTAGTTTTTTTATAAGCTGAGGGAGAATAAACAGAAAACAGAAAAATAGCCATAAAATAGTGGATGTACCAGGTTCTATTTTAAAATCCCACATTTGTATTAGCATTTGTGTGGATACCTGCACTTCATCACACTTTTTTGACCTGCAGAGAACTGGTATTTGGCAGCTGCTAGAGCACAGACATGGGGTTTATATGTGTGTAAGCAAAATGTAATGTACTGTGTGGTATAATGCACTAAAACTGTATAAACAATAGGGAGAATACATGGACCAGACATTTATTAGGGTGTACTATGTACTTACATATAAAGAATGTGTGATAACAGATATAAACACGTAACAGAGATCACAGTATTTCTTACTCATACATTGTGTTTAATATAGGAAAAATGGGATTTATTACCCAACGAGTCTGTGGCCTGATAATACCTATAAAACCTATAAACATATGTTTGTAGGTAATTTTAGTTATTTCTATCTGGTTTGTGTGTGAATTTTGGTATTTCCAAGGCTAGAGTTCTTGGAACAGTGTGGTGAGGTATTGTGGGTTCTCTGCCAGAGTGTTACAGGCTCTGGCTCCCTGCATCCTCTTTATAAACTGCAGAAATAAATAGTTTACCTTAGAAAGGGTACAACAGCAGTGAAGCTTGATCTGGGTCTTTCCCTTTTGATCTAAGTTTTCAGCATTATTTTTTTCCCTGCAGCTGTTTGAGCATGCAGTTCAGGACAGATTCAGGAAACAGAGTGAAGTAGATGAACACAGACCCTCTATCTTCTGCTGTCATATTTGCTGGAGCATGCTTGAACATACCTATATTTTTTTACGCATGTTTTCTGGATAATAGGCTTCTTGTTTGGCATCTGGCTTTCTGATGTGGTTTATTTTTTTTTTGGAATAACTGTGAGGCAGAACCCCACTTTCAACACAGATTGAGCTGCTGAAGTGATTGATGTAAGTTTGATAAGTTTTTGGAACCACAGACTAGTTTGGATTGGAAGGGACCTTAACAATCATGTTGTTCCAACTTCCTGCCAAAGGCAGGGACACCTTCCACTAGACCAGGTTGCTCCAAGCCCCATCCAACCTGGCCTGGAACACTCCCAGGGATGGAGCAGCCATAGCTTCTCTGGGCAACCTGTGCTAGTGCCTCACCACTCTCACAGAGGATTAATTTCCAATATCTAAATCTAAAGCTGAACTTTTTTCTGTTTAAAGCCATTACCCCTTGTTCTGTCAAAAGTTCCTCTCCAGTTCTCTTGTAGCTTGCATCTGTGGGCCACTAATGTTGGATAACTGTAGAGTAGATGGTAGAAGATGTTTTCCCTTTGTTTCCACCTGCAATATGCACTGTTTCCTTTTCTAGCACTTGCACATTCAGCTGTTTTAGAAATGGTGATGTTGCTTAATTCTCTCATCAGCTCACTGGAGCCTCACTAGCCTCACCTGGCCTGTTATGTAGTAATTCCTCAGTGAAAACAGGGATGAAAAAGCAAAACAAGAATTAACTTAGAAAGTTTAGCTCAGGAATTCTACCTGCTGAAACGGAACACATATATTCTGCCAGCTGTTCAGCTTAATCA
>NW_008687448.1:15661-21830 GCF_000695815.1 Acanthisitta chloris | reverse complement strand
GGCTGCCGCTGTTCTCCATCAGAGACAGTTCCAAGGCTTGATGTCAGAAGAAGTCTTTTGATTTAGCTCTGAAGAGACTGGCAGGTTGAAGAAAATCTGCTTCTGGTCATTCTAATAGAAATGAAGAGTGGATATTAAGAATTCCAATCCAGCCCTTAACTGGAATTTAGACCACTGTCAGGGAGCTGGTAACTATCCAAAGTATTTGTTTTGAGCTTTCATGGAGTTAAATTGCTGCACTTAGACATCAACAGCTCATCCCCTTCCATTTAAATAACTTCATCAGTTTAGAAAACATTTTGATGAATTGAGATGAATACATTTTCTAGCTTTCCCCCCTGTTTGTAACCAATGTCTTGAGTGTGTTCTTCTGTGTCCCCACTGCAAATCACATTTGCCTTGTCAGAAAGAGTTCTTAAAATACGTATTTCAGTAAAAACTTTTCTAATTATGTATTTTGATTGCAAGAACAGATTTTAAACTGCTGCTGGTGTTTAGCGTATTTATAGAGTGGGCTGGCTGATATCTGATGATGGATAATTGGCTACATATTTTGGTATGTGGATGGGACAAGACGTGAAAGAAATTCTCTAGAACCAGCTATTTTCACAAAGCTCTAAAGGAGGTAACTATTTTGAATTTCGTCAGAGAGGCTGAGGGAGCTGGGTTGTTTAGCCTGGAGAAGAGGAAGCTCAGGGGAGACCTTCTCACCGTCTACAACTCCCTGAAAGGAGGTTGTAGTCAGGTGGGAGTCGGTCTTTTCTCCCAAGCAGCCAATGAAAGAAATTCTCTAGAACCAGCTATTTTCACAAAGCTCTAAAGGAGGTAACTATTTTGAATTTCGTCAGAGAGGCTGAGGGAGCTGGGTTGTTTAGCCTGGAGAAGAGGAAGCTCAGGGGAGACCTTCTCACCGTCTACAACTCCCTGAAAGGAGGTTGTAGTCAGGTGGGAGTCGGTCTTTTCTCCCAAGCAGCCAACAGGAAGACAGCACAGACTCGACTCAAGCTCTGCCAGGGGAGGTTTAGGTTAGATACTAGGAAGAGACTTTTTACAGAGAGAATAATCAGGCATTGGAATGCACTGCCCAGGGTGGTGGTGGATTCACTGTCCCTGGACGTTTTTGAGATGAGACTAGATGTGGCACTTAGTGCCATGGTCTAGTAACCATGGAGGGGTTGGACTTGGATGATCTTGGAGGTCTTTTCCAACCCGGTTGATTCTATGAATTCCATGATACTCAGTGAATTGCTGCACATTATAAAAACTAAATAAATTAAATTGCATGCATTGCAGGCAAAAAAACATTCCTTGGAAATCAGGGAGGTGTAGGGGTGCCTGGACAACCGTACCAACGAAAGGTGTTACTTATGCCCTGGGAGGAAAACACCCAGGAGGAGTTGTAGATCTGAGGTCTAGATGTCTGTATGGGCAAGGGTTGTGGCACAAGACATGGAATGATTTCTGTTCATGTTTCCTTTCTCCACTTTTCTGGAAGATGTAGTTTGAGTCTGTCTAATGATAAAAGTATGTCCAATTTTCTCCATCCTTCTTTCATCCTTCAGGAAATAGGGCAATACCTGGAAGGAATATATGGCTTACAGTTAGGTTTATTGGCAGCTTAGTCCTGAGGGAAGAGAGAGGTTGAAGGTAGAGATGAACTGTGTATGAAGGAGGGCACAGATTTCTGTTATATGCTCTGAACCAAAAAGGCAAATAAAACTGTGTTTCCCTCAAATGTATTTGATGCAAGAAAACCAAGAAAGAGTCCTCCTCATGGGCAGGGAGATGTGCCAGGTGTACACCAATTAAATTTCTGTCTTTGAAACCTCCAGAGAAATTGTGCAATAAGGTAAAAACCCTTTCAGAGAGTAGGAGATAGGAGACCTGGGTTCAGTCTGCTTCTCAGGTTTGAGTAGAATGGAATAGAACGTAACAGAATGATTCCATTGTAAGGAACCCACAGCATTCATTTGCTTGAACTGTTGCCTTCCTCTTGGTATCTTCCTTCCTCTTCTGTTCACTGTCATCACTTTTGCATGACTCAGATAATACTGATGCCTTAGCACATAGTGAAAATAATGTTTCTTTAGTCTTGGTCATAAATAGGGTTGAGAACACAAAACATGCAAATATAATATAAAATTTTCTCTTTTTTAGTAAAGAGATGTGTGGCCACACTGGGACTTTGTTTCTTCCTACACAGATTTCATGATGAGTAATACTTTCCATTGGACTGGGAACTAGAAAAACTAGCGTTTGGAAGTCTGAGAATAGTTTTAGCTATCCTTTGTTAACTTTAAATTTGGTACAGAATGCAATTACTTTCTATCAGTGGCTGCATTGGGAATCAGTTAAAAAACTTCCTTTATTATTTAAAAAGGCTTTAAGCAATAGACAAAGGTTATTTTATTTTCTTTTCCTGAACTGCTAAAGTTAATAGCAAATGCCTTCACACATTTAGCAGATTAATAATCAAGGTTTTTAAGACTACTCAAGATTAGGAATTTATCTCTAGGCCTTTCGAGTTCTCAAATATAATCAGTTTAATTAGTTAGATGATGCCACCTTGGAGAATGTTAAAATTCATTGAGCATTGGGCTGTTCCTGCTCTCCACTTCAATTTGCTTCCCTTTAGAAATGTGTTCTCAGTTGAGTGCTTCACTCCCAGTGAGCCATGCAATAACAGTAAATTTTAGAGATTATTTTAATGATTTCTAAATATTAGTCTGAGGTTAAGGCTTACAGAAATAACTGAGTTTAGAAACAGAGGAAACTTTTAATTTGTTCTGTCCCTGGAAGAAAGCTTTGTGTTAGTCAGTTTCCTTTAATATTTATAGCTTTCTGTAAGGTCAGAGTTGATATATCTTTCCTGTTCAGATGCACTGATTTCTGAGCTTAAAACAAAAAATAAGTAATGAATCCACACACACACAAAATCTTGTAGGAAACATTAAGTTTGCAAAGTGAGGCAAGCCCTACAGAGGAAGGCAACACAAAAATTTATGTTGCCTGAATGGTCTTTATTTAGCTTTTCTTTGGCTTGTGATGTAAGAAGTGATTACATACAGTTTTCTGTCTTAAAAGTTAAGACTTTTTGTCATGGCACAAGGCAGTGGTGGATGTTTTTTTCACTTAGTAGTGTATCTTAGTAACAGGTGTCTCTTCAGCAGCTTTTGAGCTATTATCTAATTATTTCAAAGGTAATGCAGAATTCTGAGTAGAAGAATATAATATGACAGTTGTGTATAGGACTTACTGTGGGATATTTCTTCCTTCTTTGCTTTCAGATATGTGAGCATGGGTACCTGCTGTTCAGGTAAAGTGAAACTTCTGGTCAGATCAGGGAATTTATTTCAAAAAACCAATCCAACTTACTAAAAGTTCTACCTGGATGGAAGTTGATTAAAAGATTAGGCAGGACTCAAAGATTTGCCAATAAAGACAGATATGTGATAAGACATCAGAATGGATTCAGTCATCATCGTGTGGGTGCATGTCTTGTTCACCTGCCAATGCTCTTGGATGAGGTGTTTCACCTGAAGGAAAATTGAAGTACTTCATCGAGTGTTTTGATAAAAAGTGATATTTTGTCATGTTTTGTTGCTATAGGTTTTTCTGAGGTTCAAAAAGCAATATGGACATACTCATACAAGAGAAGTCTCTAACAGTAAATTGCTGGAAACTCAGAATGTGGGTATACAAGACTGCTATTTGCTGGTTTTGTAAATGTGTTTTAAACAGTTGATTCTGCTGAGAGCTTTGGTCTGCCTCAATCTGATTGTTCTTATTTCCCTTTTATCTGAGTAGTAATTTTTCAGATCCATCAAGAAATGCTTCTTAGACTGCCCTTTGGATGACTCTGTGCAGTTTTGGTTGCAAGCTGGGACAGTATCAATCCAAAGCTGAAACCTATATGATGCTGGGCTTTTTTTCCCTGTTGTTCATCCCAGAGTTGTGGTTCAAAGCCTGTTTGCCTTGTAATCACAGTAGGGTTGAGCATTATTTATTGCATTCTATTCAAAATGTGCTCCTGAGATAGAATAATTAATTTCCTTGCAGGCTTATCAGTGTTCACCCTTGTAGCATCTTTGCAAGCTTCCTGAACATGTCTGAAAATATCTACATAACAACCCTCCAGAAGAAGACCAGGTAATTGCCTTTGTAGAAACAGGAAACTGAGGCAGGACACTCCAGCTGGATGATGCTGTCACAGTATTCTGTTCCTTTAAGGAGGATTTTAAAAATTCAGCTAACAGATCAAACACTTACTATTGTGGATTTACATTCTTTTCCTTTTGGTAATAAGCATATCACATCCGGAGTTCACAAAATGAGCATCACAGGTAGTATGCCCTTAGAAGGAGTCTGGGTGAAGCACAAGGTACTGTGTGGTTTCATTCCGCTGTTTTAACCATGAGATGTCTCCTTTTCCTGCAAATACCTGTGTCAGTCATTATGTATTTTGTGACACTTCCAGTAAATATAAAACCAGTGGTATCTCCAATATCTTTCACTACACATTCGTGATGTTGCCTTTGTGAGTAACTCTGTTTTGCTGACCAAAATGGAGCAAAGCATTCTTCCTTCAAACTGAAAATGATGGTCTTTGTTTCCTGTTATAATGCATTCTGTGGTTTTGGATGTTTTTTCACTTTGCTAAGGAAACCACAACAATCACATTTCAAAATGAAATTTTGTTTCAGGATACAAAATGGAAATACTTAGTCTTGAAAACTTTCCCAGATTTTTATTTTGAGAGCCCAAAATATTAATGAAGTTCAATTGTAGTTCACAATGTTCAGCCCATTCTGTTGTTTCATAAGTATCTGATCTGCTAATACAATATAACTCAGTTTGCTGAGCTGTGATGCATATGAGGTCCAGCCTGTATTCTCACCATGACTTACCAAACATATTTTCACGTGCCTCATTTGCAAGGGTGGCTTAAATGTTCTTTCCTTCAACATTGTCTGAACGAGAAAAGCTGGAATACTTCAGTCTGGAAGAAGGCAAGGTTTGGTTGTGCATGAGTGATTAATCTAGCCAAAGACACGAGGAAGGAAGTATATGAACCCATATTTAACGTGTATCTTTGCAGATCTGCTGTTGATGAAGACACTGTTTCTTCCTCTATTCCTTTTGACATACAAGTGATTTTAGCATGGAGGATCGTTGGTACATCTTCCTGCTAAGTGTTTCTGCATTTCTGAGTTTGCAAACAAGAACTTGTAAGTTTCAGGGCATTGCATTAAAGCCACAACATCTTACCACCCCACTCAGGTTCTTCTTCTGTGTGTTTGTGACTTGTCCTATTTAAAATCTGGACTGATTCTTTTTAAAATATTAATTACCACTACTTTCTTGGCAGAAATCCATAGCTTTTCAAAGTGTTTCCACAGACTGCTAGAATCAGACTGTGGAGTAATATGGTGATGTTTGTTATCCACAGCTTTTAAAGCTAGTGGTACTATTATTTATTTTATCACTGCCTTTCCCTCCTTTTATAACGTGTTTCGTTGTCTTTCCTTGAGACACCTCTGTCCAGAATCCCACACGTCAGGTGAGAATTGACTGTCTTGATCATGCAGGCTGTATCAGGTACTGGCAGCATGTCTCGCAGGTGTTGAAACACATCGGTTACCCACCAATTTACAGATTCAGTGTTACAGCACACAGACACAGCTCTGGAAGGTTCCCTGTACTTGGTGCTGGTGAGGCCACACCTTGAATCCTGTGCTCAATTCTGGGCCCCTCAGTTCAGGAGAGATATTGACGTGCTGGAATGGGTCCATAGGAGAGCAACGAGGCTGGTGGAGGGACTTCAGCACAAGTGCCATGAGGAGAGTCTGAGGGAGCTGGGGTTGTTTAGCCTGGGGAAGGGGAGGCTCAGGGGGGACTTGACTTGGTGCTGGTGAGGCCACACCTTGAATCCTGTGCTCAATTCTGGGCCCCTCAGTTCAGGAGAGATATTGACGTGCTGGAATGGGTCCATAGGAGAGCAACGAGGCTGGTGGAGGGACTTCAGCACAAGTGCCATGAGGAGAGTCTGAGGGAGCTGGGGTTGTTTAGCCTGGGGAAGGGGAGGCTCAGGGGGGACTTGATCACTCTCTACAACTCCCTGAAAGGAGGTTGGAGCCAGGTGGGGGTTGGTCTCTTCTCCAACCAGCAG
>NW_008687448.1:13127-15512 GCF_000695815.1 Acanthisitta chloris | reverse complement strand
CAGGGAGGTGGTGGATTCACTGTCCCTGGAGGTTTTCAAGATGAGACTGGATGTGGCACTTAGTGCCATGGTCTAGTAACCATGGTAGGGTTGAACTTGATGATCTTGGAGGTCTTTTCCAACCTGGTTGAGTCTATGATTCTGTGATTCTATGCAAACTCCTACCTTTTCAGCCATTTCAAAATACCAAACAACCACAAAACCAAAACCCTGCTGCAAATAGAAGAGCTCCATTCAAGTCTTGTATGTGGAAGGCGTTTTTTGTTGATTCATCCAGCTGAGCAGACAAAGAATTTTTAATTTACCTTTCCACTTGTCCAGCTGTGAAAGTTACTAAATGTTTTGGTTTTGTAGAGGCTGTGACCCCTATAGTTATCTAAGTAGTGCTATTGCAGCACTAGAAAACAGGTAATACACATTTTGATTATTTGACAGTGAATTAGAAGGAAGTATAAAAAGGTACTAAACTTTTCTATTCCTTGTGCACTGTGGCAAGGTTTTAGACACAGATTTAGGAAATCTGTGTCTTCAATACAAATATTTCTGCACCTATTAAACAGCTCTAGTGCCTAAACCCAGCAACAAGAATTTATTTCTTGCAGTATTGATGCTTTCATGTTGATATACACATTTATTTCTTCTATTCTAGTAGTATCAGAATGGAATAAACCCCTGCTTGTCAATAGAGAGAAAATAAACTGTGTTTCCCATCTAGTGGTGAGAAGGAGAGATAGGGGAAGTACCAAACTGGTAACTGGGGTGCTGTGAGATTGGAATCTGAGGGTTCAGATTGTTTGCAGACAAGGACTTCTTATGTGCTTTTACTGTGGGTATCAGTAAGTAAAGCTGCTAGAAACACCAGTGAATATACAAATCCTGAAAAGCTACTCTGAAAAGGCTATGTCCAACCTATACCGGTTAATTTTACTACGTATTTTACATTCAAATTGTTGAATTTTTTGATGTTGCAATGCTATCAGCATAACCAAGGAGTAGCCAAAATGTATTTTTCTGTATTTGCGTAACAGTCTGCTTCTGCTTTGTCCATTAGAAAAAGGTTCTCTCAGAGACTCAAGAAAGACAAATATTTATCTTAGCATCAAGGGATGTGAACGTAGGATCTCAGAGAATAAGGAAAGGCTGTCATGTGTCTCACAACAATGAGGAGTTCTCTGTGCATGAACTTTTACAGCAATATCTCCTATAAGTTAATCTAAAATAGGTGAAATTGCCCATGCATGGAGTTACCTGGAAATACCTATTACAGTTAAACTCATGATGGGCATGCAAGGGTGGACAAACTGCAAGCTATAGCAGTGGAGATGATAAGTTATCTCTTAAAAGTGAATGCAATGAAAATTTCAGGAAGGTGATGCACTGTGAAAAAAGGAAATCATATTTAGATAAAGTAATCATGGGAAAGCCTGGCTGCTTCATGAGTAAGTGCCAATCAAACCCCCGTTGTATTCTCAGGTGGCAGTTCAGAGTCTTGTCATAGCTGTTAGCCATTCTGATATAGCATGTACCCCTCTGTCTTACTAATTTCCAGGGAATACAGGAAGCTTCCAAACTAGTAACTAAAATACGTATCAGAATCCAAGAAGGATCTCTGCTGAGAAGGTGTCACTTTTAGAATGAAACCTATGGAGATCTAAAGGAGTCAGCCAGGATGAATTTGCTCTCTTTGACTGGTGCAAGACTCAGGATTGAAAGGATTTCCTGTATATGTGGGTACTGCAACCACTACCAAAAAAATCAATGTGCTGTCTCTGCAAGGAAAAACTCAAGCATAGGTTTCCTTGACAAGCAAATGTTGTGCAAAGCATAGGGAAAAAATGTCATTTGCTTAGTGGAAATAGGAAATAGGAGAAGATACCTGGAAGCTTGAGGTGTGGTTTCCAATATAGATTTTGTGATAACCTCTAAGGTAGAGGACAAGTGTTCTTTACAAATGTACTCCTTTCTGAAAAACCCAGCAGGCAAGGGCAGAGCAAGTAATCTGAGGGAAAAAAGCTATGAAAGCATTTTTCTTTCCTCCAAAGATTTTGCTAGTGTCTGTTTCTCTTGAATTAGATGTTTAAGGATTCAGTCAAGGGGATGGAGAGATCTTGCTCTGCACGCAATATTCTTTTTTTTCCCTGCATTGCTAAGCTATTCTTTTTTTTATCTCCTCATCATTTTTTCTCTTGTGACAGTAGTTGCCCAGACAGAAACATGAGAATGACCACAGTGGTTTGTTGTGGGTTTTTTTTTTAATAAGGTTACCTTGCAAACACCATCTGTATTCTATATTTTATGTTCTTTCTCCCTGGGTCTTTTCTTGTCAGCATAAACAGAGGTTCTGCCCATCCTACGTAGTAATCCAGGAGGATGGATAGCAAGTAG
>NW_008687448.1:4448-13026 GCF_000695815.1 Acanthisitta chloris | reverse complement strand
TGTGGGCAACTGTGTAGATATTTCAGAAGTTGTTGAGGTGTAGACATGTAGCATACAAGTGGGAATGGAGAGAGACAGTGTCGCAAGGTGCTACTGACTTTGATGTGAGGTCTGTTACCATTTCATGTCTTCAGACAATAATGACTGCAAGGTTCAATAGATTTGAGAAGTGCTCAGAGAAATTTTTACTTACGACTTTTCTGTTTTCCCATCTGCCCATAATGCAGTTCCGTGTCCTTGTTATGTTGAGGACACCAGAGCCGCATGCAGTATTCTAGGTGGGTCTCATGGAGCAGAGTAGAGGGGAAGAATCACCTCCTTTGACCTGCTGGCCACACTCTTTTGGATGCAGCCCAGGATTCCATTGGCTTTGTGGGCTAGTAGTGCATACTGCCGGCTCATTGTGAGGTTTTTTGTGATATTTGGACAAGGTTAAGTGACAAACGGCAAGACCCTTTTTACTGTTTGAAAATTTACATTTTCTTAAACACTCTCTTACTCTCAGTGAGGAAATTATAGTTAATGGTCATATGCCCCATATGAAATATTTGTTACCACAAAAACATAGAAATCAGCTCCTCAGCTCAGAACTTTCTAATCTTTTACTAGTTGTATCTGTTTTAATTTATATCCCAAAGACAAAGGATTTTAGTAGCATTTAGGATTGACTATTTCTGTCCTTTCTCGGTCTGGTGGAAGACTCTTATTGGTTTACTGTTAATGTCTGTGTGTACATAGTGATACTTTTGAAACTCTTAGCTAGACAGCTCTTAAAATGGAAACTGAATCTCCCAGAAGACACAATCAACACAAATAGCAAAATAAAACCTAGTATAGTATGTAATAAAATTTTTACCTAAAATGGATTGCACTTTCTTACAAACCTGGTAGCAGCCATTGGAACTGTTCTGTCCAAATTTTGATGGTGATAGAAATTGATCCACAGCACTAACATTTTATAGCTTTATTTCTGGAAAAAAAGATGTGTAGGAGGCCTTTAATATCCTGCCTATTTGGATTTAGTGTCATGATGTTAAGGTGCTTGGCAGCAGGTCTGTAGTTTCAAAGGAAAAGCAGGTGACAAATGCTGGCTCTGTGTGGAAATTATAAAAAAAATTCAAGCCTCTTACTGATCTGCCAATTGAGGAAGTTTTTTAGAATGGAGTAAAGATAACATTCTGAGGTATCCTGGGCATTGGGAAGAGTGTGACCAGCAGGTCAAGAGAGGTGTTCCTGCTGTGCTACTCAGCCCTAGTGTAGAAGGATTGTGTTCAGTTCTGGTCTTCACAGTTCAATAAACACAAGGAGCTACTGGAGAGGGTCCAGCAGAGTCCACAGTGGTAAAAGTTTGTTAGTTAGTTGCTCTCTGGTTAGGAACAACTGAAGGAGCTTGGCCTGTTTAGTCTGGAGAAGACAAGACTGAGAGAGGATCTCATCAATCCATACAAACATCTCCAAGGTGTCAAGAGGATGATGACTTTTCAGTGGTGCCCAGAAACAAGACAAGGACAAAATGGCCATAAACTAAGCACAAGAAGTTCAACCTCAACATGAGTAAGAACTTCGTTCCATGGAGCGTGGCAGAGCACTGGAACAGGTGCCCATGTGTGGAGTCTGGAGCGTGGCAGAGCACTGGAACAGGTGCCCATGGAGGGTGTGGAGTCTCAGACGTCACCTAGACATGTTCCTGTGTCAGCTGCTCTAGGTGACCCTGTCTTGGTAGGGGATTTGGACTGGATGATCTCCAGAGGTCACTTCCAACTCCAACTATTCTGTGACACTATGTTTCTCTAAGTTCAAGCGTTCGACATTGTTGAATGCTGGCTGACAAACCTTAAATCATCTGACTCTATTCTACAATGGGGTTGTTTCCTTATATGTGTCCACACACTTAGGACTGATCTTTCTTGTGCTTTACAGCTCTTAAGCCCTGGGTTGTCCTTCTGCTGCCCAGTAATATCTTACACTTACTTCAGTCTTCTAACACATTACTCATTCTCCCTGCCGTCCATCCTGATTCCTTGTTTGGGTTTTTGGTGTTGTTTGTTTGTTTGTTTGTTTTTTTATGGGACTGGTATTGCTGACAGTGACAGTAGGGCCAAGGAAGAGTAAAAGATTTCACCATCAAGCAGTGGACTTCTTCCCTGTGTTCACTGGGTGTGATGTGGACTAACCCTCTTGCCTCTAAAATATTTTCTCCCAATGGGAGTGTGGAGTCTGCTCCCTGAATGGCTGCTTTTTCTCCTGGAGACAGAAATAATGTAAAATTTGCTTACTTTCCTTTTGAGGAGAAGCATTTTTTTTTCAAATATGCCCTTAAATGTACTGAAACAAGATGATTAGGAGAAAATGGGTGAGGGGAAGTTGAATCTGCTATTAATGTAATTCTGAAGAAACAGCAGTGGCAGAGAAACTGTTTTTAGGACATTGCTTGTAAAAATGACCTATCTGTGCAAATATGTCTATGTTTGTATATGTCCAGATATGTCAGGTATGTCCTCCGTTATGAGGACAGGCTGAGGAAGTTGAGGCTGTCCAATCTGGAGAAGAGAATACTGCGTGGAGACCTCAGAGCTTTTCTATATCTGAAGGGTCTACAAGAGAGCTGGAGAGGGACTCTGTGCTAGAAACTGCAGTGATAGGACGAGGGGTAATGGGTTCAGATTGAGGGAGGGAAAGTTTAGGTTAGATATTAGAAAAAAACATTTTTCCTGTGAGGGTGGTGAGACTCTGGCACAGGTTGCCCAGGGGCATGGTGACTGCCCCAACCCTGGCAGTGTTCAAGGCCAGGCTGGATGAATCCTTGAGCAACCTGATCTAGTGAGGACGTGTCCCTGCCCATGGCAGGGGGTTGTGACTAGATGATCTGTAAAGTCCATTCCATGCCCTAAATGCTATGATTGTATGACTGTATGACTGTATGATTCTATTTAGTTTTTTATCTTTGTGTCTTGTACATGATCTCTACTACATGTGCCATTTGAATGCCTTTGACTGTTATGCATCTGTTGAACTCAAGGCATATTAAATTTGAATTAACATCATGAATGCATTAATGATTTTATTTAAATGTAGTTTTAGATTATTGTCTGCCTGTGTCTTCTTGCAAATGACAGGTTGAAAGAGTAACATTAAATAGCATCGCATCAAGCTGCTTGATTTGTATTTATCTATACTTTGACCAATCATCTGAAGACTATTGTGGAGAGTAGAAACAGTTAAAAATATTTTCTTGACAACACTGATGAAAATAACAATGCAGCAGAGAAGTGCAATTTATTTTTTGGCTTTATAATAGGTATTTTCTCTAGCATGTACTGCCATCTCAATGCTGTTCCTCTACCTACGGTTTGGGTTTCTTATGCGGTGAGTCAGCCATTTCTATCCTGTTGCTGCCACTACAAGGTAAAAAAAGTTATATGCACGATACATGTGTCAAATAAATGGATTTTTGTAGTGATTTTTTAGATTGCAGTACCTGAAGGCTTACTGGTAAGAATATCCCTGAAAAATCTGAGCAGTGTTGCAAATGTCGAGTGACACAGCTCTGAATCTGCTCTCTCGAGAAGGTCAGACATCTCAGAATATTATCAAGTGGGAATCTACGGAGAGAGATGCAAACATCTATTTTGAATCTAGGGGTTTTGTTCATATTACGATGACCTTTATGAGTTTCTGTTCATAAAAGAGGTTTGGGTTTACCTTCACAGTCACACTCTTCTGTAGAACTTAATTTTTAAAACCAAATCAAGCCAAACCAAACAAGGACCTGAAAACAAGGGGAAAAAAAGTGAGATTTTAAACAAATAATCCATTTTAGAAGCTTTTCAGGATGATAGCAATAGCAAGAATTAGAACTGACTGATTAGAACTGATTAGCTTGAATGAATTTCTTATGGGCCTGAGAAGCCAGGTGGGTGCCAATCTCTTCTCCCAAGTAATAAGGGCCAGGACAAGAGGAAATTGTCTCAAGTTGCGCTGGATGAAGTGTAAATTGGATATCAGTAAAAAAGTCTTCACCAAAACGGTTTTAGAGCATTGGAACAAGCTGCCCAGAGCAGTGATGGAGTTACAAACCCTGAATAGATTTAAAAGACTTACAGATGTGGAGCTTAGGGACATAGTTTTGTGGCGACTTTGGCAAGGCTGGGTTAAGGGTGGGACTCATCCTCTCCTGTAAAAGGTAAAGAAGGAGTTGGAGGGCCCCAGACATCATTTGAAAACATCTCCAATGTCTTTCAGCTTTTTCAGTCTTCTTAATGTTCACACTCAGCCTTGCAAGTGATGATGGCACGTACTGACTGATACTGTTGAGCCAGTCCTCATGTTATCTTCTTCTCTCCTGAAAATTTTGGCCATGAAAGAGGAGGAGCAGGTTGATTTGTGTCAGAGACTGCAGTGATTTTTTCCCTTGGATAACTGAAGGGAAGCTATCCCAAGGCTTAGTCTTTCCTGATACAGCCTTATTTTCCATCATTTAAACCTTCATATATCCTTGAATAATGCATAGTCCAAATAAGAGCTTAGGAGGACTTACATATACACACAGATGAAAAAACATACAATTTTATCCACCAAGTTAAAATCATGTTGTTTATGCATTTTATGAATACTTGTCTGTTTTTAAAGCTGAAAAGTTGACACAGGCTACAATCTAGCTGAATATCTGTTAATTAAGCTGATACATGCAAGCCTGGAAAGCTCATAGGGAGTAGCTCGTTAGAAGTTGTGGAAAACTAAAAGTAGAGAAGTGAGTCCAATCTCATATATTTTAACGTATTTAGGTATGGACAATCATTGGTGAATTTTGATTAGAGTACATAATTATTATACCTCCATTTGAAATGTTCAAGCTCGTATAAATTTACCAGATTTGTTATTTTAAGTGCAATGTAACATTTTAAAGCCTGTAACATAAGTTTTATCTGCTAATATTTGTGTGTCATCTAGGAATTACTCCTAGATAGATTTTAAAATAATTTCATAGAATTATAGAATTTAGGGGTTGGAATGGATCTTACAGATCGTCTAGTCCCAGTCCCTGCCATGGGCAGGGACACCTCCTCACTAGATCAGGTTGCTCAAGGCCTCATCCAGCCTGGCCTTAAACACTGTCTGGGTTGGGGCAGTCAGCACGTCCCTGGGCAACCAGTGCCAGTGTCTCACCACCCTCTTTACTTCTTTCTTGCTGTTTTTTCCCCAGTATTCTCAGTGGAATCTAGTCGCTTGCCAAGAGAGAAAAAAACTGTAAAATTTGGTTTATTTTTAGATATTTTGTTCCAATTTAGAACCACAAAATAATAAGAAACGCTTCATTTTCCATTAAAGAACATGGTTAGCATCAAGAGGTTCAATGTATTTCTCTGGAAAGTGATAGCATTTCATTTTCTCTGTTTCATTGCTGTTGGATATCTAAAAATTGAAAAATGGAGGCAATTAATATTTATACACGCAACATACATCTCAGATTTAATATTTAGCTCTTCAGTCACTTGACCTTTTGCATATTTTTTTTAATTTTTATGAAACGTATTCACACTCTAAAAAGCAGCAATTAATCTCTAGCACAAAACAACATGTACAGCTTACATATTCAGCATGTGCTTAGCACCTGGGACCTAAATTCACATTAGAATGCAGTGTTTGTCTGCATGTATGTAACTGCCTTAATACAAATTAATTTGGGACTGTTTAATAAACATTGGTTTTCTAACTACAGAAAAAAAAACAGACAAAATCTAATGAATGGAATGTTTGCATAATTTTTCATTGTGTATATATCAATGTAGTTATTGCAGAATTTGGGGCAATCCGTAGAATCACAGAATCACAGAATGGTTTGGGTTGTAAAGGACCTTAAAGACCATCTCCTTCCACCCCCTGCAATGGGCAGAGATACCTTCCACTGAACCAGGTGACTCCAAGCCACGTCCAACCTGGCCTGGAACAATTCATTATTGTACCTTCATAACTAAATAATTCCTAAAGACTCACAAAGCCTCAAGGTCCATATGTGCTCAGAGTAAATTATGTTTTTTGGCACTGTTATTTTTAAGGGTGAGGCTGACACAACTGCGATGCGCTCCACAGCATGGGCATCACTTTAGTTCTGCCACAGGATTTTGTGAAAATTCATAAAATCATAGAATTTAGGGATTGTCTAGTCCCAGCCCTCCCTGCCATGGTCAGGGACACCTCCTTACTAGATCAGGTTGCTTAAGGCTTCATCCAGCCTGGCCTTGAATACTGCCGTGGTTGGGGCAGCCACCACATTCCTGGGCAACCTGTGCCAGTGTCTCACCACCCTCACAGGGAAAAACGTTTCTCACACTTTGAACCTGGGCTTTCCCTCTTTCAGTTTGAACCCATTACCCCTTGTCCTGGTGAGCTTCTCATCCACTGTCACTCACAAGTCTTTCTCCTCACTGCCGGTTTCAATTGTCAGATTTACTCTCAGCTCTGAAAATAAGGTTTTGTTAATTGAAGAAGTGTTTGAAAAAAAAAAGAAAAGAAAGAATAAAAGAGAAAGGAATCTAAGCTGCAGTAGAAAAATCAGTTAAATTTTGTGGGTGTTCTTTGTTGCAAAATTTAATTGAGGACATACAGCCATGTAATTAGCTGTAAACATTCTAGGGAAGGCTTTTGAAATTGAGGGAGATGGGTTGCACATTAGCATCATGCTGAAGGGACTTTGCTTAAAAACTAGTCCGCTTTACAGGAAAATAATGTAGCTCACTGGGTCATTAGTGCAGTGGGACTCCTAGTACTGTGTCATATGTGTTTTCATGCATCTTTTCCTAATTCCACTACGTAATAATGGTTCTTATGTCTGCCAGAAAGAAAGTTTTAAATGAATGTAGTTTTTCAGGCTCCCTGATGAGTTGGGAGAATTTGATTTGGGCTAGATTCTAAAATATGGGAGCCTCTTACTTGTGGAGAATTGCTCACAATGTAACACATATCAGGTTTGTTGAGCGAGTAATCAATTCTGTAGTCATCTTATTAAAATTGCATCAAAAACCATCTAAAGAGGAGGGTGAAGTCAGAAAGTCAGTCATGGTTCTGAGCACCCTAATCCATATTAAAAAGTCTTTTCTTAGCTGTTTCAGTAGCACATAAGAACTTTGGATCTGTTCTTCATTTCGCACAAATACATTTCATATCTTGAAAGAAGCATGGAAGTTTTCAGATTAATTTGAATAAGTGCAGTTCTCCCTTCTTCACTGAATTTGAGAACAATGATCCTCAGGAACAATTTTCTGAGTTTCTTAAAACGGCTTAAATCCGCGCTGTAGTGACAGTTTCATAGCCACGAAGAGACATTTCTAATTAGAAATCCTGCATAATTCTATAATACACTTTTTAAAATGGTTGAGTGATCTTACAAAAATAGAAAAAATCAGTGAATAACACCTGTGGATTCTCCTGCATTATAGCGTGCAAAGTTCTGATGTTCTGACTGTGGCAAATTTCTTCATTCCCTTGATGACTAACACTGTCATAGAAACATAGAATCCGTCGGGTAGGAAAGGATCTCCAAGATCATCAAATCCAACCCTACTGTGGTTACTAGACCATGGCACTACGGGCCACGTCTAGTCTCCTCTTAAATACCTCCAGGGACAGTGAATCCACCACCTCCCTGTCACATAGATGTAGCTGTGTGGATTCTGTTGTGGACTTTTGTTTCTTTTTTGTTGATGGTGGTTTGGGGTATTTTTTTTTCGGTTTCTTTTGTTGGGTGTTTTTTATTTGTTTTTGAAGAAGACAGATAGTGAATTAATAGTAATTGCATGTTAGCATGGGAAATTTTTCTTAAGGTATTTTGTCCAGCATACTTGCATACTCAGTTTGCATTCAGGTCTGTCTGTGGAAGCCTTCAGACTGCAAGACTAACCCCAGAAGTGATATTTACAGTAGACACTTCAGAATAAATTCTGTATCATAGCATGAATATACAGTATTTGTATTTGTGAGTAAGCTAACTTCATAATTAAAGACACACATCCTTGAAATTCACTAAGGGAAAATAGTGTTGTGAAGGAGAAGGTGCAAATCTTAAAGCCAGCTGGCAAAAATTAAAATGGATTAAACAGATCTGATTGAAATGTCTAGCGCACAATCGTAAAATCCAGTCTAAGTTTGAAGCCTTGTTGAAACCTCTTTAACCTTAATGAGACTTATAATATGCATTTGAGGAGACAGATTGGAGGGTTGAGGCTCAACTTAATACAGAGTTATTGTATGACAGCTTACTAATAACATTAATCTTTCTATGGCCTGTCCTGACAGGGTATTTTGTGAAGAAGACGTGACTCCACTTATTTATTTTTCATTGGAGGAATTTTTGCAATGCTTCTGATTGCCAAGGGAAAATTTGTCGGGTTATCTCCTTCAGGCATGTGGAATTGATTGTTCTGTGTGTGTCTCTGTGCACCTGTGTCTGTGGTTCCATGGACGTGGGGGCTTCCTTGCTGGAGGACACAAATTTGTCATGTGCTGCCTTAGTACCCTC
The DNA here is from genome assembly GCF_000695815.1 of Acanthisitta chloris. Classification (NCBI taxonomy): domain Eukaryota; kingdom Metazoa; phylum Chordata; class Aves; order Passeriformes; family Acanthisittidae; genus Acanthisitta; species Acanthisitta chloris. Next base: position 4,511 of record NW_008687448.1, on the reverse strand, counting down.
TATCTGCTTTCCTAGTGATGGGTTGTATGCACAGAATTTGTGGATAGGGGCAGAGCAACTGAT
>NW_008687448.1:3964-4426 GCF_000695815.1 Acanthisitta chloris | reverse complement strand
CGCAAGACATTCTTGGCTCTAAATTGGAGAGACATGGATTTGATGGGTGGATAAAGAACTGGATGGATGGTCACATGCAGAGAGTTGTGATTAGCGGCTCATCATCCACGTGGAGGCCAGTGCTGAGTGTTGGCCCTCAGGGGTCAGTGCTGGGGCCGATACTGTTCAACATCTTTGACAGTGACATGGACAGTGGATTGAGTGCACCCTCAGCAAGTTGGCTGACGACACCAAGCTCTGTGGGGCAGCCGCAGCTGGAGGGATGTGCCATCTAGCGGGACCTTGATAAGCTTGAGAGATGGAACAATGCAAACCTCATGGAGTTTAACAAAATGAAGTGCAAGGTCCTACATCTGGGATGTGGCAATCTCAGGCACAGCTACAGGCTGGGTGAGGAAGGAATTGAAACCAGCAGTGAGGAGACAGACTTGGGAGTGACAGTGGATGAGAAACACCCTGTGA
>NW_008687448.1:0-3564 GCF_000695815.1 Acanthisitta chloris | reverse complement strand
AAAAGTGTTTTCCTGTGAGGGTGGTGAAGTCCTGGCACAGGCTGCCTAGAGACGTGGTGTCTGCCCTGACCCTGGCAGTGTTTAAGGCCAGGCTGGATGAGGCCTTGAGCAACCTGATCTAGTGAGAAGGTGTCCCTGCCCATGGTAGGGGTTTGGGACTAGGTGATCTGTAAGGTCCATTCCAACTCCTAAATTCTCTGAAACCGTGATTCTATGATGCATAAATTATATGTATCTCAAGTAATACATTTGGTTTTTCTTATTTGGAAATGGGAAATTTTTTTGGCCATAGAAAATGCAGGTCATGTGAAATTAGTTTCCTTCTGCTGTTGGCTCAGTCAGCCAGACCACTCTCTGCCATGCCTGTATGTTTTATTAAATGCCAGATAATGTGTTTTCCAATTAAGAAGCAGGACTGAGAATTGAGTAGATGCCTGCGCATTAATTGTGCAAGGTACGTCATAAAGGAAAGTAACTTCATCCCAGCCAAAACCAGGACAATGTAACATGTGAGACATGGTGATTGAATGAAGGGTTCTGATTCAGTTTTCTGTAAAGTAAGATCTTTTTTTTGCTAAAAGACAAGTTTGTTTTTTTTTTAATAGAAAGTCAGTCTGCTTGTCTTTGTACCCTCTGTCTTTGTAAGCCACTTCATCAACCATACTTCTCCAAGAAAAGTAGATGGAAAGGTGTTGCAGCAAGCGAGGAAGCAGAGAGGATGGATAAAACATATTTCTAAATTATATTCTGGATGTTTCTAAATAGATGCAAATATCACAATATAATTTTAGTATTATAATTTTTCTTCAGAAACTCTGGTAACATTTGCTGGATAATTGGTGACTCCATATAATCAAACCCTTTGTAGCTTGTAGAGTGAAATCAAGTATGGGCTCTGTAAGGACAAATAGTATCAGACTTAGAAGTCAGGATATGATCAACTTAATAATTTTCCCAGCTTTTCCATTGACTTTTGTTTCGGCCAATTTTGAAACCACTGGTTCAGAATGAGAAGTGCTAACCTGAGTAACCTGTCAGTGCAGCTGTTGATTATTTAATTCTAGTTCAAACATTAATTTTCTTTAATTCCCAACCAATTTTTTACCTGGTCATTGACTGTAATGCTGATTGCTTGTATTTCTTTTGAGCTGAAGAGACAAATCAGTTGGTTCTGCAGGTAAGAGTTGCTTTCCTCTGTCCTGCTTAAAGCAGTTTCAGTAAAATATTTGCACTGCATGTTTCACATGGTCTTTAAATGTAAAAAAAAAAAAGGGAAAAATTTAATTGCTGGCTTGTTGTAAAGTAATTATTAAGCAGCAGGCACCCAGAAAAGTTGCTCTTCTGTGAGTGTCTCTGCTTGCTGGTTGCTATGACTGATGCTGTATACCATTCTCTGAAGCTGTTACTTAATGGAGATGGATGAACTGCTACATAAATTATGTTTGGGGAGTTGATGACTCCTTGGTCCCTTAGCAAATACATGTAAGTTTCAGATTTATTATTTGTCTCTGCAGAAAAAATTAAAACCTTTTGAATTTTAAGTGTTTGGATTGGGTTCTTTTTCTGCCCTTTTAGTACATGAACCACAATAGGGTTTGACTTAATGGTCCGCAGTCTTTGTGGTCTTTTCCAACCTGGTTGATTCTATGATTCTATAGCTACAGTCACACTGCTGCTTCTTGCTATGTTAACTAGCACCAGAGAAGTTCAGTCTCTACATAATCCATTTTACATCACTGATGTTTTCAGTGAAAACTGAAATTGCAATAGACTGGTAATCTCTACCTTAAAGTTTTTGAAAAATCATAAGTTGTTTCACATCACGAGTCAAGCTTAAGTCGTGATGTGCTCTTCTCATTTGGAAAAACAGAGCCTTTTAATATACCCTTGGTTTTCTTCAGTTTCTTGATTCTATTTAATATCATTTCTCTTCTCCAAATTTGCTCATGAGCTATAAATTTAACTTTATAAACCAGGCTACCACATTTGAAAGGTTCACTCAATTTCTTGCTTGTATTGAGATATTTAAAGAAAACACTAAAAGTTCTAAAATTTGGGACATACATTCTTAGTGGCACTAGGTGAGAGCAAGGTCAGCCACAGTGTGATTTCATTGTCTTGCCTGACAAAGATTTGAGTCATATCTATATTTTAGATTTGCAAAGTGATGTTTGGAAGTTGCCTTGCTTGTTTGTTTGATAATTGCATTTCCTTAGGATGTGACTTGAGTGTGAAGGGATGGGTTTTTTTCATGCAACTGCACCACTTTCCAGTTCCTTAAAGAAGACTGTCTTAAGGAGTTTGTCTGAAAGGGTCAGTTAAAACAGTCTCATCCAAAAACTTACATTAAATTTACATTAGGGCAAATGCTTTCAGTGATAGGATCATGTGTGGAAAAAATACAATATAAATGTATCATAATATCATTGTCTAGAAGTATAGCATGGGTAAGTGGAATGAGAAGAAAAGGGAGAAGAAGTAGGACAAGAGGGCACAGACTCAAGCTCTGCCAGGGGAGGTTTAAATTGGATATTAGGAAGAGATTTTTTATGGAGAGAGTAATGAGGCATTGGAATGGGCTGCCCAGGGAGGTGGTGGATTCATCGTCCCTGGAGGTTTTCAAGTTGAGACTAGATGTGGCACCATGGTAGGATCGGACTCAGTGATCTTTGAGGTCTTTCCAACCGGGTTGATTCTATGATTCTATGACATTATGCTTTATTCCAACATATCGTTTAGTGTGGATGGTGTTGGGCTAACATTAAAAGAGCTGGCATATTAGCATTAGTAGTCCACATGCTTCAGGAATGATGGATTATCAACAAGAATCATTCACATGCAGTGAATAATATTGGTTAGATTATTCCTTTCTGTGTCCCTGCTTGTCTCTTCACACACACACATACACACACACACACACACACACACACACACACAAATATCCAAACCCTATGCAAAATTAAATAGTGTAAGAGTACTACACCTGTATCTACAAAACACAGTTGGGTATGTTATGCAGAATTCCAAGGATTAAGGGCTTATAAGAAGCAGTTTGAATAGCTTAAGAATGTAGTTAATGCTGTGCTTTCAACTCACACATAAGGCTTTCATGGCAACCCTGGAGAGTTATGAATTTCATCATAAATTATCATGATTCATCATACTAATCATATTTCATCATAAATTGCTGTGATTGTTCATTATTTTAGCTGTAGCTTACACCTTTTTTGGACTTCACTGGAGATGCAATTACTTACAGAATGTCAGTTCTCACCCTTAATGATAAATTAAATTTTGGAGTCGTTGCAGTGATCTGTTTTTACACCGGCTACTCTTTGCAGAATTATAATCTGGAGGAAACTAAGAACTTGAAAGTTTCTGTAGCCTAAATCAAAGCCAGATGTTTGCATCCTAAAGGACCTTATTTGAATAGCTTAGACATAAGGCTACCACTTCTACATTCTCAGAAGCCATGTAAATATTTAGATACTATGAAAGTGCTTAATTGTGTTTGGCAGTGATGCAGTTCCTGGTAAAATCATACAATCATAGAATTTAGGGGTT
>NW_008687447.1:3343-4850 GCF_000695815.1 Acanthisitta chloris | reverse complement strand
ACTGGGAATGGTGGGGAGAATGGGAATTCGTCCCAGTTCCCACCCCAATTCCCATTCCAATTCCCAATTCCCAGTTCCCCCAGTCCCTCTCACCTTCCTCTCCAGTCGTTCCCGATCCAACTGGAGCAGGGAAAGACTTGGGAATGTTGGGGAAAGGCTGGAAAAGAGGGAATGGGAGAGTCTTGGGGGGGCCCAATTCCCACAATTCCCAGTTCCCACCTCAATTCCCACAATTCCCAGTTCCCACTCCAGTTTCCACCCCAATTCCCAATTCCCAATTCCCAATTCCCACTCCAGTTCCCGCTCCAGTTTCCACCCCAATTCCCAATTCCCAATTCCCAATTCCCACTCCAGTTCCCGCTCCAGTTTCCACCCCAATTCCCAATTCCCAATTCCCAATTCCCACTCCAGTTCCCGCTCCAGTTTCCACCCCAATTCCCAATTCCCAATTCCCAATTCCCACTCCAGTTCCCGCTCCAGTTTCCACCCCAATTCCCAATTCCCAATTCCCAATTCCCACTCCAGTTCCCGCTCCAGTTTCCACCCCAATTCCCAATTCCCAATTCCCAATTCCCACTCCAGTTCCCGCTCCAGTTTCCACCCCAATTCCCAATTCCCAATTCCCAATTCCCACTCCAGTTCCCGCTCCAGTTTCCACCCCAATTCCCAATTCCCAATTCCCAATTCCCACTCCAGTTCCCGCTCCAGTTTCCACCCCAATTCCCAATTCCCAATTCCCAATTCCCACTCCAGTTCCCGCTCCAGTTTCCACCCCAATTCCCAATTCCCAATTCCCAATTCCCACTCCAGTTCCCGCTCCAGTTTCCACCCCAATTCCCAATTCCCAATTCCCAATTCCCACTCCAGTTCCCGCTCCAGTTTCCACCCCAATTCCCAATTCCCAATTCCCAATTCCCACTCCAGTTCCCGCTCCAGTTTCCACCCCAATTCCCAATTCCCAATTCCCAATTCCCACTCCAGTTCCCACTCCAGTTCCCAATTCCCACTCCAGTTCCCACTCCAGTTCCCAATTCCCACTCCAGTTTCCATCCCAATTCCCAATTCCCACCCCAATTCCCACTCCAGTTCCCACTCCAGTTTCCCTCCCAATTCCCAATTCCCACCCCAATTCCCAACATTCCCAGTGTTCCCATCAGTTCCCAGCACTCCTGTTTCCCACTATTCCCAACATTCCCAGTGTTCCCAGCGCTCCTGATTCCCATTATTCCCATCATTCCCAGTATTCCCAACATTCCCAGCACTCTCAACATTCCCAGTGTTCCCAGCAGTCCTGGTTCCCAGTATTCCCAACATTCCCACCATTCCCAGCATTCCCAGTGTTCCCAACATTCCCAGTGCTCCCAGCGCTCCTGGTTCCCAGTATTCCCATTATTCCCAACATTTCCAATGTTCCCAGTGCTCCCAGCGCTCCCGGTTCCCATTCTTCCCACCACTGCCAGTATTCCCAGTATTCCCACCATTCCCAGCGTTCCCACCACCTCCCAAC
>NW_008687447.1:2945-3290 GCF_000695815.1 Acanthisitta chloris | reverse complement strand
ATTCCCCGTGTTCCCAACAGCTCCCAACATGCCCAGTGCTCCCAGCCCTCTTGGTTCCCAGTATTCCCAACATTCCCACCATTCCCAGCATTCCCAGTGTTCCCAACATTCCCAGTGCTCCCAGCGCTCCTGGTTCCCAGTATTCCCATCATTCCCACCATTCCCAGCATTCCCAGTGTTCCCAACATTCCCAGTGCTCCCAGCGCTCCTGGTTCCCAGTATTCCCATTATTCCCAACATTTCCAATGTTCCCAGTGCTCCCAGCGCTCCCGGTTCCCATTCTTCCCACCACTGCCAGTATTCCCAGTATTCCCACCATTCCCAGCGTTCCCACCACCTCCCAAC
>NW_008687447.1:0-2314 GCF_000695815.1 Acanthisitta chloris | reverse complement strand
AAAGGAATGGGGTTGGAATGATGGGACTGGGAATGATGGAACTGGGAATGACACACTGGGAATGATGGGATAGGGAATGAACCCCAGCAGGGAATGTTGGGAATGATGGGACTGGGAATGGGGTGGGAATGATGGGACTGGGAATGATGGAACTGGGAATGACACACTGGGAATGATGGGATAGGGAATGAACCCCAGCAGGGAATGTTGGGAATGATGGGACTGGGAATGGGGTGGGAATGATGGGACTGGGAATGATGGAACTGGGAATGACACACTGGGAATGATGGGATAGGGAATGAACCCCAGCAGGGAATGTTGGGAATGATGGGACTGGGAATGGGGTGGGAATGATGGGACTGGGAATGATGGAACTGGGAATGACACACTGGGAATGATGGGATAGGGAAGGAGCTCCAGTAGGGAATGTTGGGAATGATGGGATAGGGAATGACTACTGGGAAGGACTGGGATGGAGCCCCAGCCGCCCCGGGAGCAGCGGAACGCGGTGGGAATTCCGTGGAATTCCCGGAATCTCTGACCTGCAGCTCAGCCCGGAGCTCACAGCATTCCTGGAGCCCCTGGAGCCGCAGCTGGGCCGAGCCCAAGGGTCGCTCCGCGCGGAACAGGCCCCTGCCAAACCGGAATTCTCTGGGAATGGCGCACGGAGCCACGCCACAGCCCGTTTCCCACTCCATTTCCACCTCCATATCCCATTTCCCAGTCCATTTCCCATTTCCCAGTCCATTTCCCAGTCCATTTCCCCATTCCCAGTCCATTTCCACCTCCACAGCCCATTTCCCAGTCCATTTCCCAGTCCATTTCCCACTCCACATCCCCATTCCCAGTCCATTTCCACCTCCACAGCCCATTTCCCAGTCCATTTCCCAGTCCATTTCCCACTCCACATCCCCATTCCCAGTCCATTTCCACCTCCACAGCCCATTTCCCAGTCCATTTCCCAGTCCATTTCCCACTCCACATCCCCATTCCCAGTCCATTTCCACCTCCACAGCCCATTTCCCAGTCCATTTCCCAGTCCATTTCCCACTCCACATCCCCATTCCCAGTCCATTTCCACCTCCACAGCCCATTTCCCAGTCCATTTCCCAGTCCATTTCCCACTCCACATCCCCATTCCCAGTCCATTTCCACCTCCACAGCCCATTTCCCAGTCCATTTCCCAGTCCGTTTCCACCTCCATATCCCATTCCCCAGTCCATTTCCCACTCCACATCCCATTTCCCAGCCCATTTCCCACTCCATATCCCATTTCTCAGACCATTTCCCAGTCCATTTCCCACTCCACATCCCCATTCCCAGTCCATTTCCACCTCCACAGCCCATTTCCCAGTCCATTTCCCAGTCCATTTCCCACTCCACATCCCATTTCCAGTCCATTTCCTAGTCCACATCCCCATTTTCCACTCCATTTCCTCCGCCATATCCCAATTTTCCATATCCCAATTTTCCCTCCTGTTTCCTCCTCCATATCCCAATTTTCCATATCCCAATTTTCCCTCCTGTTTCCTCCTCCATATCCCAATTTTCCATATCCCAATTTTCCCTCCTGTTTCCTCCTCCATATCCCAATTTTCCATATCCCAATTTTCCCTCCTGTTTCCTCCTCCATATCCCAATTTTCCATATCCCAATTTTCCATCCCATTTCCCACTCCATATCCCAATTTTCCATATCCAATTTTCCCTCCTGTTTCCTTCTCCATATCCCAATTTTCCACATCCCAATTTTCCATATCCCAATTTTCCCACTCCATTTCCTCCTCCATATCCCAATTTTCCCTATCCCAATTTTCCACATCCCAATTTTCCATCCCATTTCCCACTTCATATCCCGATTTTCCATCTCCCAAAAATTCCCAAAATTCCCTTTTTTTTTACCCTTTCTGGACCACCTCAAACTTGATCCCTCGGGAATTTTGGAGCCTCCGAAGACTCCGATGGCCTCGGAGCAATCTCAGCCGGAATCGCGCCCGGAATTCTGGGGGGACACCAGTGCTCCCAGTTTCCATGGGTGCCCTCCCAGTATCCCCAGTATCCCCAGTTTCCATGGGTGCCCTCCCAGTATCCCCAGTATCCCCAGTTCCCATCGGGGCCCTCCCAGTTCTCCCAGTTCCAACGGGGCCCGCCCAGGACCCCAAGTTTTCATGGGAGCCTTCCCAGTTTCCATGGGTGCCCCCCCAGTACTCCCAGTTCCATCGGTGCCCTCCCAGTTCCCATTGGGGCCCTCCCAGTATCCCCAGTTCCCATGGGTGCCTTCCCAGTTCCCATGGGTGCCCCCCCAGTACTCCCAG
>NW_008687446.1:5725-24725 GCF_000695815.1 Acanthisitta chloris | reverse complement strand
ATTTCCATTTAATCAGACTGTGGATATGCACTTTTCTGACTGTAGTAATGATTTCTCTTACATGTCTACACATGAGTACTTGGAAATCCAAAGAATGAATATGAGGAATTTCATCTCAGGCCAATACAAGTATCAAGATACTTGCAAAAAAATCCCCTTGGAATTGTTGGTACTTATGTCATTATTGAATTTGCTTGTGCTGTTGAATTTTGTTTTAGATACTGTATAAAAATTGGAAAAAACATGTTTAAGAAACATAATACATCACAGAGTGAGAAATAAAATAAATGGTGCAAAATTCTACTGCCAGAGGCTTGAGTTTATTTAGGCATGAGAAATAATTGCTAGGAGAAGGACAGTGCATTCAGATAACTGAATGAAGCAAGATTTCTAATTATATTAGTTGATTGCTTCACAAAGATCAGGACATAAATGAATTCATCAACAAATCTGAGAATCACAGCTGTCCCACTCCTAGGACTAGTAGGAAATGTAGCCAAGCTGTGGAAGCAATAACAGTAAAAGATGGCAAATAAGAGAGTAAGAAAAAGACTAAAATTATCAGTGTGCATTTGATAATGTCCTGCACAACATACTTGTCTCTAAACTGAAAAGACATAGATTTGATGGATGGACCTCTCAGTGGATAAAAATTTGGCTGGGCAGTCACACTCAAAAAGTTGCAGCTAACAGCTCAATATCAAAATGGAAAGCAGTGAGGAGTGGCATTCCTCAGGGGTCACTATTGCAACTGGCACTTTTTAGGATTTTGCAGGTGACATGGACAGTGAGATCGAGTGCACTCTCAGCAAATTTGCTGACAACACCAAGCTGTGTGGTGCTGGAGGGAAGGGATGCCATCCAGAGGGACCTTGACAGGCTCGAGAACTGTGCCTGTGCAAATTTCAAGTTCAACAAGGCCAAGTGCAAGCTCCTGCACCTGGGTCAGGACAATCACAAGCACCAGTACAAGGCTGGGAGGAGAATGGATTGTCATAAGCCCTGGGGGTAAAGGTTTAGGGGTGTTTGTGGATGAAAAGCTCAATATGACTCAACAATGTGTTCTTGCAGCCCAGAAGACTAGCTGTATCAAAAGAAGCGTGACCAGCAGGTGGATGGAGGTGATTCTACCCCTCTATTCTGCTCTTGTGAGACATCAGCTGGAGTACTGCATCCAGGTCTGGGACCCCCAGCATAAGAAAGACATCAGTCTATTGGAATGAGTCCAGAGTAGGGTCACTGATGTGATCACAGACCTGGAGCACTTTTCCTCTGAAGCCAGGTTGAGAGGGTTAGGGCTGATCAGGCTGGAGAAGAGAAGGCTCCAGTGAGACCTTAAATCACCTTCCTGTACCTAAAGAGGGCCTACAAGTGAGTGGGGGAGGAACTTTTCATAAGGACATGTAGTGATAGAACAAAGAGAAATGGCCTTAAGATGAAGGAGGGTGAGTTTAGATTAGATATTGGGAAGAAATTCTTCACTGTGAGAGTGGTGAGACACTGTAACAGGTTGTCCAGAAAGGTTGTGGACTCCCCATCCCTGGAGGCATTCAAGACCAGGTTGGACATACCTCTGAGTAACCTGGTGTAGTGGAAGGCTTCCAGCTCATGGCAGGGGTGTTAGAGCTAGATGATTTTTAAGATCCCTTTCAACCCTAACCATTCTATGTTTCTATGATTAATTCCCAGGACACAAGGTTTACAGGGAATTACAAATTTCCATTGTAGATGTGAGTTACAGGTGAGCTAAGTTTTCAGGAACTAGCTAACTACTGGTTTTCCTTGGGTAGACCTGGAGCCATCCAGACTACTAAGGGGCACATTAAGGATACATAAATGTTTCTCTTCTTTCTTGAGAAGAGCTATTGGGAAACTCTGGTAATACAAAAGTTTTTGCCCACTATTACCACAGTATTGCTTTTTATTTTTCTGTAGACAGTTAGCTCAAACAGTAGGAAAGGAAAGTGAATACCTCCTTGAACATTTCCTTTCTGTTTTTTTAAGCTATTACACGTATGAGACACTTAAGAATGAGGGAGAAAGGAATTGTTTTTTGTCTGAAAATGTCAAGGCCTGCATTTGTTTACATAGTGGCCACAGAACTACAAGAAAAGGAAATATGAATTAAGATAGCATATTAAGATATATCTTGGCATCATATATGTTGTTCAATTCTTTAAAGTTTTGGCCAGAGTTTGATGAATTTAACTCTGTGTTTCTGGTGCAGCACAAACTTGAGCTACTTCTATATTTAGCTATACTGTACTTGATGGAAAATTTCCCTCCAGTTTATGCAACATTTCACAATAATTTCATGCTCTGGGGAGAAGGGAAGGAAAAGAGAGAAAAGAACCCTTCTCATATTTTTGCACAGCTTTAAAACCAGGGTGTAGATTAATCCAGTTGACTTACATTTTGAAATTAAATCATCCTACAGAGATTTTACAAGTGTTGTCCTTGCCAATCCTTGTATATTTTAGTATTATGTATCTTTGTGATTCTGTGGGATGAGAAAAGGGAATTACTGAGCTCCATCATGTGAAAAGAAGGGAGGAAGGCAAAAGTTCAGAAGGAAGGAAGGAAAGGAAGAGGTCATGTGAAAAGAAGGGAGGAAGGCAAACGTTCGGAAGGAAGGAAGGAAAGGAAGAGAGAATGAGTGAAGGGAGGAAGGAAATTGGCCAGTTGTTGCATATACTGAAGCTCATGTTTAGGTTTTAAAAACATGCAGGCTTTCCAGCTTAATCTCTTCCTCTAAGCAATCTGGCCTTCTTGGCTAAAAATAAAAATCCTGCTGCCATAATAACATATTGCTCTTGATTAATAATGCTCAGTAAATAGAATTTAAATTCTTACTACTGGCTAAAATTATTCTCTAAAAATAAACTATGTGCTTGGACTAATAGAAGAATTATACAGTCTAATAATAGTTAAGGATAAAGGTTTATCCAGATGAACTATTTAGTTATTTTGATGTGTAAAGACTTGTAATATGGTAAACTCAGTGTTAAACCTAATGTGAATTCAGGCATGTGAAAGGGCATTTTTTAACCTGCCTGTTTAAGAATTATGTCAGAGGTGAACGTTTTGAATCACCTTATTCCATCCTTTCTGCTTTCTGTTATATCTATTCATCACTGCATTATTCATCATTGCAGAAGTTAAGTTTGAAAAGTAGAGGGAAAGAACAGAACAGAAGAAATGCAACTATGTCCTTTTGGGAACACCTGAACCCCTCTAGTAGAGATTTCATTTGTTGCACAGTTATCACTAATTGATCCAGATTCATCCTTTTAGAGAAAAATCCAAAAGAAGGTCAGACCCACAGAATGACCACCTGGGGCTGTGCAGAAGTACTTCATCTTCCTACACTTCTGGAAATCTGCAAGACATAAGGTTAAATTCCTTCTCTCTTCTGTAGATTGAGACAAGCTCTTTCAGCTCTTTTCCTCCGACTGAACAGGAGGACCTTGGTTAAAAGTGCTCCTCTCTTTTCACACTCCTTTAATAGTCACTGAAATAATTTCTTTCCGTCAGTGACCAGTCAAAATTTTATCTCTCTAATGTACTATTTCTGCATGATCACATGCCATCACTCATCTTTGTCCCAATTTTCCATAAGAATGTTATAAATGTGTGCTGTAAATAGCATATGTAGGCAAACCGTCAATTAACTTAGTCTCTTATTGATTCTAAACATCACAAATGGACTTATTTCTTCTGGACAAGTCTAACTCTGGGGCTGGGGCCAATAAAGTGGCTGTAGGGTGACTCAAAGAAAATCTACAATTAACAATGTGTATATCTAGGAAACCAGACAGAAATGTTATGTCCCTCTTACAGTATACCAGTCCATAACCATATTTTACAAATAAATGTAACACTTTTACATTCATAATGTAAGACTGGTTAGATTAATAAAGCAATGATTTAATCTAGATAATCTTCTAACATTGATAATTCAGAATTTCCCAGGTGACTAAAACATTATTAATAAAATTTTGAAGTTTATTAGCAGAACCTTTGTACTGATATAGTTTCCAGACTGAAGACCTATAAAAAAAATCAATATACTTAAGTGTTAATAAGTGCTAAGCATCATCTCTGTATAATGTGTTGATCTTTTTTCTCATATGGCAAACAGAATAAAGAAATTAAAACTTAAAAGAAAGATGTGTGCAACAGACTATCATAATATCAAAATATGCCTGTGCTGAGGAGGATGGGAGGAAATACAACACAGATGGCACTGATTTTTCAAACACAGGACCTCATTCAGTGCCTATTAAGACAGCAGAAAAGTAAATCAATTATCTGCACAATCTTCAAACTGCTTTCACAGGCAGGTGTAGTTCCATCTGATTTCCTCTCGTACAGCAATTGTGTCTGGCTTGGCATGGGATTGCTTCCTGGTGCTAGACACTCATGCCTGGCTGACAGGTCCAGAACTCTTCCATAGCTGTGTTACAGACTCTCAGAGAAGAGACTAGAGAGGCTCTTGTTCATGAGCTTTAGTCTTATGTTTCTAATAATTTTGCACATACCTCCAGAAATAATTCCATAATTAATGCAATTTGAAATACTGAAAGGGTGAGGCAAAGTGCTGGAGGGGTAAAGGTACAATATGCAAGACCTAGTACATTTCATAGAGCAAATATAGAGTGCTGTTAATACTTGTAACTTGTTATCACTGTTACAACACATATACTAAAATTATGATTAAAGTACCACTTGTTAGAAAATGGCTTGCTATTATTGGAAATCTATTAAGTAACAATATAACACGTAAAATATCTATCTGTTACTCAAATGAAGTGTCTGCAGAGGAAAACAGTACTGTAGCATACTAGTTCTCAGATGCTACATAAAAGATCAGGATGGATCCAACAGAAAATGGAAATCGAATTTATTAATTTTTCTACAGTAGTTGCATGTTAAAGCTAATATTTTTATTCTCTTCTTCCCAAGGGTCCATTTTTTTATATTTGGTCCTTGTGTATATAAACCTGATTGAGTATTGAGTATTGACTAGTAGTAACCAGAGAAAATAAATATCTCCTGAGTAGTGCATACTCAGGAAGCCCAAAGGATGTGAGATTCTAGGAAAGAATAACCCTATGAATCAATACAGGCTGGGGGCTGACCTGCTTGAAAGCAGCTCTGAGGAGAGGACCTGGGGATCATGGTGGATAACAAGCTGTCCATGGGCCAGCAGGGTGCCCCTGTGGCCAAGAAAGCCAGTGGTATTCTGGGGTGCATTAGGAAGAGCATTGCCAGCAGGTCAATTGAGGTGATCCTGCCCCTCTACTCAGCTCTAGTGAGGCTGCATCAGGGGTGCTGTGTGCAGTTCTGGGCTCCTCAGCACAAGAGAGACATGGAGCTCCTGATGCAGGTCCAATGGAGGGAGACAGAGATGATTAAGGTGCTGGACCATCTCTCTTCTGAGAAAAAGCTGAAGGAGCTAGGCCTGTTTAGCCTTGAGAAGAGGTGACTGAGAGGGGACCTGATCAATGCATCTGAAGGGAGGTTTTCAAGAGGATGAGCCAGGGTCTTCTTGGTGGTGCCAAGTGATAGGACAAGAGGCAAAAGACAGAACCTGATGCACAAGAAGTTCCATCTGAATGTGAGGAAGAAAATTTTTACTGTGCATGTGATCACACAGTAGAACAGATTGCCCAGAGAGGTCATGGAGTCTCACTCACTGGAGATATTCAAGAACTCTTTTGGTGCAAACCTGTGCAATGATCTCTAGAATGACCCTGCTTGATCATGGAGGTTGAACCACATGGCCTACTCTGGTCCCTTCCAACCCTACCCATTCTATGAGGCAGATCCAGTGTATGTACTAATGGATTTGCAAATGTTTTTAGTGCCTGAAAACATCAACTTCATTTTGTGTGGAAATTGACTTCAAATACTGAAGCTAATTTTCTTAGCTTAGTTTCTTCTGGTTTGTGACTTGCTGGCCTTTTTGCATGCAAAGGACATCTTTTCATGTTCCCGAAACTGCAATAATTAATTGATGGAATATGCATAGCATTTTTAAAAGTAGTAGATCTCTAACAACAGCATAGAATTTTAGTAAAATGAGAAAAAATCTATAAAGATTTCTTCCCCTCTTAATACACACTCAGCAAGGAACTCATACATTAGAAGCTCAAAATATTTTTGAAAACTCCATATTTCCACATAATAATATTTTTCTCCTCATAATAATATAAGTATATTCCCCTTATCCTGGCACCAAAGAAAAAAAATAATCAGGAGGAATACTCATTTTATTTTAAATAATGCCTGTAAGTCTCAAAATGCTATACAATGTATGAATATCAGCCTGCTATAAAGCCTAAGAAAAGCTGTTGAGCAGAAATTAGCCTTTAAATAAAATTTAAAGGCCTGTAGAGACACTCATCATGAACAGAAAAGGTAGTTTTTGTTCCATAATTGGGACTCGTAATGTTTTTCCTCTTAGATCTTATTAACCTCTGTATGCAATACACAACAATGCACAGTAAGTTTTAACCACTTTAGCCTTTGTAAAGTCTTGCAATTACAATCTCCAAAACATGTGAAGCTATTTTATAATGTTAATTAAGGGTCGTGGAGTATTGTTTCCTACATAGTGTTACTAAGCTGGTGGACTGTAACGTTTTGCTGGAGCTATAGTTAGCACTCTATTAACTATACCTAAGTGGCTTACTTATCTTCTTTTTTAGCAGGTCATTTGACACCCAATAATTTTGTGTTATGAAAGAAAATAAATAAAACTATGCCAAGTTAGAATATAGCAAAGTTTTGGGCTTTTTTTGTTTGTTTTTGTATTCTTTATGTTTGTTTTTGTTTGTTTGTTTTCTTTTAAAATATCTCTCTTTCCTTCCGTGTCTGCTCATGAAGGAGGAGAAATGCAGTGTATTAACAAAAAGGTATTGGTAATAATGAACATTACTCAAGTAACTGTGATGGTTTCTGCTATCACTATTTTGATAGCTTACATTAGTACCTCCACAGGGTTGTCTAGACACCTAGAATATAAAATGCTTTAAATCATTTAATAGAGAAGTTGTGTATTCTTTTGCATTTATTTTTTTCTGGTTCATTTTACAAAGTCTTGCAAAAAAAAACCCTAGATAAACTAGGCAGGATTGAGGTCAGAGGTATCATTGCTCTTCATTCTTTGGCAGCATTTCCACATAAGAAAAGTACTAGGCAGGATTGAGGTCAGAGGTATCGTTGTTCTTCATTCTTTGGCATCATTTCCACATAAGAAAAGCAGGCATGAAGTGGTAGCATATCAAAGTGGAAGTTGGCTAGGACAACAGATAATCATAGAACCATAGAATCACAAAGGTTGGAAGAGACCATCAAGTCCAACTATTAATCTGCCACTCTTCTGTAACCCCTAAACACTAAACCATATCTTCCAGTGTCAGATGCAGGTGCCTCCTAAACACTTCCAGGGATGGTGACTCCACCACCATTCCCCTGAACTTATTTCAGTGCCTGACCACCCTAACAGTGAAAAGTTTACTTCTTTCTTTCAGTGTTATTAGATACAATCACAGAAAATATTCTTTCTTGTTGGACATTATACTGAATGAAATTTGTTCCTCTATCAGATCACATGTAATGGTTGTAGCAATCTGCTGAAAGATGTGGATGTATTTTCTCTGTATAGTTTAAATCTGAAGCATGGAAACTGGCATAAAATTGGGGTTTGGGACATGTGGAATGTCATAATCATAGGCTGGATATTTGTGTAGTACAGTGTCTGCAGTACCCACCAATAAGATTTAGACAACAAAGTGATTATATGGTCTCTTAAATTAATAGTTGATCTATTATAGTTCTAAAATGAAAAAAAAAAATATTATTCATTGACTTTAGTAAACCCAGTACAAAATAAAAAAATAGTAAATTCTTGTTTGCTAGAAAGTGGCAGTTTGCATGCCTGATTTTACATTTTTTTTCTATTATAGTTCTAAAATGAAAAAAAATTATTCATTGACTTTAGTAAACCCAATACAAAATAAAAAAATAATAAATTCTTGTTTGCTAGAAAGTGGCAATTTGCATGCCTGATTTTACATTTTTTGATTGTCCCAACCCAAAGAAGAATACTTATACTCTTCACCACTTGACAAATATCTTTCTCTAATGCAGCTATTCCACAGACTTTAAGATGAGTATGGAATGTGACTCTTGGGACATTTTTCTATTATATCATTGTGCTTTTCAGGATTTTTTGTTGGTTTTGGAAAGAAGAGGTCATGTTTAGTAATTGTTTTATGTATAAACTTCAGACTGGTCTTACTGTTTTCTATTCTAAACTTGGCAACCTGTTATGGCCTGGTTTCATTTTAGTTTATGGTCACATTTAGGCATTTAGCTGAAGCTACCAAGTGATGACCTACCTGCTAAAAATATTATATGAAGATACTCAAAGTCTCTCACAAAAGGCACTCAGTAGTGCTCTCAATTGTTTTAGAGACTTTGCTAGGATTATAAGGCTTCCTAACCCTGTGTGTCAGTTTAGAACCACAAGTGAGATAGTGTGAGTCCAGGCCATTGCTCTTCTTATACTTCTGTGTCATCTCTATAAGTAAAGTGTGACAAACTTGATGGTGGGAAAAGGGGGTGGGGGATAAAAAGAAAAGGTTTATCATTGCTTGTTCTGGACTTGAACACAAAAAACAAACTGAGGAAAAAGACTGTCTGTAGATAATAGCATGAGAACAGAATATTGTTAGCACCATTATCTGCTTTTTAACTGCAATCAAAAACATCCGGTATTTGGAATGATACAGAGAAGATAAAACCTTACCCTGTGCACCCAAAATAAATAGCAATCAATGTTTGTCTTCACAATGCAGTAATTTATTCTGGAATTATGAAGAACCCTCAGACTCAACAATGCTTGCAGTTTCAAAGTCGTACTTATTTGTCACACACCCCTCTGTAGCAGTGTTTCACAACTGCACAAGGAAATAAATCACAGAAGTCAAAATCTCTTGGAGAAAGTCATCAGATAAGAGAAACTGATCTGCTTACAGAAAAATTCTTTCTTAAAAGGAATCCACCTGAATACTTTTCACATCTCTGAGACAATTATCTGTCCCTAAATGGGATGATTGCCTGTTCACTGGATAATTCTGCTCTGAGGTTTTGTCCTATTAGCAAAGACTTATTAAAAGGTGTTCACATCTCTAAAGTAGTTTCAAGTACTTTTGTAGCTTCGTAAATCAAATGGATGAAATCAAAACAATAAAGAAGGAAATTAATAAAAAGGTTTTAATGCTTGGATTAAAGCCAAAATTACCATTAAAGTTGTAAACATCACTGCTAAATAGATAACAATATAAAATTTTATGTAAATCGATAGAAATGTCTATATAAACCTATTTATGAAAATCTATTTTCAGCAACTTGCAGCACTACAAAATCATTTTTACTGAGCTTTACTTTTTGAAAAATGTTGGTACAAGACAATTAAAATTTTAAAGAAACAAGCATGCATAAAGTTAAATGCTTTCAGAGATTATTACTACTATTTTTGTTCAGTGGACTTCATACATATTAGAAAATGATTTCTATCTCTCATATCTGTTACACGGGGGAAATTATCCATCATTCTTCATTGAATAAAAGCTTCTCCTTCTAACAACACAATTCTAATGATATTAGTGTAGTTTTTCAGAAATAAAATACATGGCATGTAATCAGACTTCATTTTCTTCACTTGAATAACCCTTGTGTTGTCAAGGAAATATTATAGCACCACACTGTCATTCCCAGTATGTGACAATTTGAGCTCACATGACAAGTATTTTTCAAATACTTGCATTTAACTTAATATTAATGAGTCATATCAAACATGTATGCCATATAGATGAAATTTCAATTATAGCTGCTTAATCAACTAGGCGAAGATTTTATGAAAGACAATTTTGCAGGAATTCTTACTTTTTTCATACATTAAATACACTGAGATTTCAAAATAAAGTATTCAGACTTAATCTATGAATGTTTTCAAAATGTTTTATATTTTCTAACCCAGGGCTACTGGTGTTTCTGTCTTTTTGTGCTTGGTTCTGCAAGGCCTGAACATGTGTGGGAGTGGAGTGGTGGAATGGGGAGTGGGTAAGATGTAGCTAATACTCCTGACTATTTTATGTTAACACACAGAAACACAGTCACAAAACCACATGAACAAAGTAAAAGGTTGAGGTCTACTTAGTAATTCCCTTAGATATTTTTTCTGGTTGTGCTTTCTTTACCTCCTTTTTCTTCTGAAGAAAGCATATGGAAAATACTTTATATGTGAAAACCAACTATAAATAAATAATTTATTTTATAAAGGGAGGTCCTCACAGTGAATGTTATTAACAACTTTACTAATAAAATATACTATCAAACATAATTTTTGTGAAGTATATATGGGTTGCAAAAGAAAAGTAGACGTAGGTCCATAAAAGAGGCTTTGGTCAGATAGCACTTGTCCTGTGACTGTGGCTTAGAATGTATGATAAATTTCAGCATTTTGTTCCTCTCTTGTGTTTGGTAGTGCTCAATTTTGTTGTGCTGCCAATATGCTTTTAATTTGAACATAATATACATAGCAAATTAGAAAAGAACACAACAAGGAAGAAATAGGTTGCCCAGAGAATGAATTTTTATCATGTGTCATGTACAGCAAAGACAAACATCATTCAGAAATGTACCAATTTCTCTGATGTGTTACAGCCCCTGTAGAAAAACTGCATAGAACTATTTCTTTCATAGTCTGATTAGGAAAATGGGAAGGGCAAAAATAGTGCATAGGAGAGGAGATGACAGTTGTGCATTATTCACAAGAGAGGAATGTGGAGAGAACCAGCATATCCCATACAAAGCAGGATTCATCTCTCACAGGTTTCTTTTGAGAGAGCAAGAAATCCTGTGATTCTCTAACAAAAGCTGTCGAAGATGGACATACAAAAACATGACCCGAGGAAGAAAGAAAAAAATGAGAGTTTATTAGAATCAGAGAATAGATTTATATGAAGATTTATTTTTAAAATAATGCTTGAAAACACAGTAATATTCCACTTGATGAAATGAGCTGTTTAGCAGACAGAAGATGAAAGTTCCTAGGGTTGCATTTAGCCATGAGAAGCCATAATTATTAATTAAGTATGTTTTGAAGCAGAAAAAAGATGCAAAAAATTGTTGAAGCTTAAATGGATACAGCATATATTTGCTACTAGTTAAAAATTAAATCTGATAATATGGTGCAAAAGCTTCATTGAAATAGAGAATGAAATGTGGTTTTGAGTTTTTGTTTTATCTGTCCAAATGTCACATATTTTTTGGGTAGAACCATGAGATGCAAAAAATGCTGAAATTAAATACTTTAATATTTTGTATTTCTAAAGCAGCATTTGTGAAAAAAATAGCCCTTCTGCTTTCTCTATCTGCACACAGTTATTATTGGTCACACAACCAATTTCCAGTGACAGACCAACATTTTTCTAAAAGTTTATAAAACATTAGTATTTTCTCAACGGTCATCAATTATTTTGCTATGGGTTATAAAATCACTTTCTTGGAAGAGATATTAATTTTCTAGAGCAATTTATTTTTCAATTATTCATTCAGAAATTATAAAATTTGGATTTTATATCCTAATCACAGGAATCTATCCTGTCCAAATCACAGACAGTATTTGCACACAAATTTTCAGGAATCAAGGTAAATTACTCAAAATTATGCACACAGTAATTGCTTTATTTTGATAAATCTCATCTTATTATCCCTTTAATAAATTTATTCAGACTATTTTTTCATTTATTATATGGACTTTTCACAAATTTTCTCCCTTTAAGGAACATAGCTCTCAAAACATTGAATATTTTCAACAGAATATATATTTTTCTTCAACAGATTTGCTCACTGTCTTGATACCTACTGAGTTGTGTTTTGCCAGAATGCATAAACTGCTGGGGAAAAAAAGTCATAAGTGTGTCAACATGATTTTTGTTTTTTCATATAGAACAAGAATAATAAAAGGATTCTTCCCTTCCAGGCATTCCAAAGGCAAATTATGCTTTCCAACTAAGTATAATTTTAATTTTCATTCCACGATGCACTGTTAAAGATTTTGCCTTTTCATAAATAACACAGCAATTTCAGAAGTCTGCTTAGTTTTTTTTAAAAAAATAATTTCACAGGATTCAAGTAATGTCTGCTTGAAAAGAATGGATGACCATGTCTAAATTCTTGCAGGATATCTACAATGACAGTTAAACATATGGCTGTGCCCATATCTAGGCTTCCATTAGCTGTATGTTTTTAAAAATTGCAGAGCAAAGGCAGCCAAAGGCCAGTTCTGGACCTCTGCTCAATTTTTACTGTCTCTCAGACTTCCCAGTTTGTAGTTCTTTCCTACAGACTGACTTTCCATGAGTTGGTTTTAATCCTCCTCTACTTTGCTCTGTCCTATTTCTATTTGTTTCTGACCTTATTTGCTTTTCAAACTACTCTAAAATGCTTGCAGCATCACTCCTGCTCTGAACTGCAGTCAGCTTATCCAAGACCTTTGGAGGAGCATGGTCAGAAAAACATGGTCTCAATTTGATATACTTACTGGGAAGAGCCATAATTTTATAACACAGTCAGCTCACCACTGAAGCTTGATTTTTATCATATTATAGTCCCAGAAGGACATCTTAGGACAAGGAAATTTCTTTATATGAGCAAACTGTCCTAGTGCTGTTTGGCATTTTTTTGCAAGAAGCGTGAAGTGAAACATGTCAATGGTCCAAGTGCCATGATTTCATACAAGTGTCTTCTTGTAGGAGAGGATTTGACATACAGGGAAAAAGAAATGGGAGAGATACTTTTGTGTCATCTCAGACCATGACTACTGTTAAATTACCTGATACAACAGTGGTGCTGCAGGCAGTCAAATCCTCTCTTCATTATGTAGTATGGAGAGATTCTTTACTAAAGAATTTCTGGCACTGAAGCCAAGTGATGTTGCTGGTTCAAGTGTATGATATCAAGCTAATTATATCCTAAAACAGGGCAGCCACATCTAGCCTGCCTGTTTAGATGAACCCCTGAATTGAGATAAATCTCAAATTCTGCCTAGGAATTGTCTGGCAGAAGACTAGGCAACCTGATGGGTGTCAAAAGTTAGTGGTCCAGACAAGAGCTGTAGATTTGAGCTTATGATGAGGATGGTACAGTAGCAGTCTTGGGGCATCTCTTTAGCAGAAATGTCCTGAATCTTCTCATGTACAGAATCTGTTGGATAACACCTTTGTTACATGTCTTGATTAAAGAGAGAGGGTAGGTAATATACAGTAAAAGCAAGATTTTGCTTTCTTTGGGTTTGATCAACGGTTATTTAGTGTAAGAATTATGTAGGGATAATGTGATAATGCTCAATAATTACTTCTCATCTTTGCTTTAAAATATGGCACTGAAACACAGGGGAAAATACGCAAAACCAAGAAGCACTTGGTAAAAATATGGTCCACACTAAGAAACATATACTAGGACTGTCTCAATGGCTGTAGTATCTCACATTGTCATGCAGGCAATGCTCCAAAATTATTTCGATATACACATTTATGTATGTCAGTGACAAATTAAAGTGTAGATAAGAATTTCAAAAGCCAATGAGGTGCTTTAACTCTTGACTCATTGAAAGTGTGAGCAGCCCTTGCTAATTCATCTTGGCAGGAGAGAGATCATCTCCTTTTTTTGGCTGGATTTTTAGGGACAAAATATGTTTTTTTCAGACTAAGAGAGGCATGACCAAGTCCTTTCCACTTACTCTGAATCTGTGAATGCTGAAACAGTGACAACTGCTGACAATGCTGCAGCAAAGAGAAGAAAACTTTCGACCATAGTTGGAGCATGGGTGGTAGAAGGAGCACATAGTGACTTGCTGGAGAATGGTTATTCTTGTAAGCTATTACTGTGCTTATTTTTTACACTGCTGATGAGATAAAAATCCCTGTAGAATCACCTGCCTATGACCTTATCTTGTTTTAGGTGCCAGCTCAGGTGCAGTCCCCAAATAAATCATTCCACATCTCTGTTGTAGATGCAGCTCTAAATGAGTGGAATGATGAAAAAACTCTTTCCACTCTTATTTGGTGTTGTATCTCATAGACATATAGAGGTGAGAAAGGAAATGAATGAGAGGAAAAAGAAGAAAAGGAAACAAATACTACAAGTACTTCTTCCTTCCCTCCCCCCTTCCCCTCCATACACAGACTCATACACAGAAAAATTTAAGCCCCCTGTAGCATATATACTTTTCTCTCCATTCTGGTTGTCATTTATTTGGCTTTCATGCACTGATCCTACTAAGTCTACAATGTCTCTTAGTTTAATATAGCTCTCTATTGAAGCTGTTACTCTCACTGGCCTAATTACAGTAGAAGTCATTCCAGAAAGATTACATTGAACTTCAATAAAAGATGAAACAGTTTATATAGACCACTAAATTGGCATTGCATGATTCTCAAACAGCAAATACAGGAAAACATATTTAAATCAATACATTTTTTGACAGACAAATCACAGCTTTTTGTCTTCACATACCAAATCCATAAAGCAAAAGGGTGCCATTCCTTCAGAAAGGCAAACTTACACAAGAGTACTTTATGCTGGCTGTTCCTAAAATTATTTTCACAAGAAAGTTAAGCCCTGATGTTTTGCACAGCAGTATGTTGTCAGATGACTTTTTTAGTTGTGTCAATTTTACTTTGAACATCTCTAGGACAACTGTGTTACTTTGGTGGATGGTTTTCTTTACTTTTTCAAATAGCTAAAACCAATTTGAACATAAATAATGTATTCAGATAATGTACGTAAATACTTTAGAATTCCTGAGAAATTTGGCTGTACACACACAGACACAGAGAGGCATCTTGAGACCTGGCAGCTAGATTTCTATCTACAATATTCTCTTCCTGTTAATACTGAAATCCATAATCCACATGTTCTTGTCTTTCCTATATCTATGTTCATAAATAAATGCTTATGAGAGTTAGCAATGTCCTGGCCAAAACACCAAAAGGAAATGAGATCCAGTGTTAGCCAAACACTAAAGCATTAACATTATACACCTTTGCAGTTTTCCCTGTGTTCACCTTCATGTGCCTTCCCTTGACCAAATAATATCCTAGTACTGCTTTTAGCTAATTTATTGGGTACATTTTCTATAATATAAACTATTGACATAGAGTTTGCTTAACAGCTCTATCATCATCTGATAGTTCCATTTAAAAAATCAGGTCTGATTTCAGGTGTGTGTGTAATTTCAGTGATTTCCAAGTGGTTAATTTCTCTAATTTAGACTAAAAGCAGTAGCAGTCCAAGAGTCGGCAGATGATTATTCCCTACAAAACAATTTATTCTGGAAATGTGATGAATGATCTCTATTGTGTTAGGCATCAAAAGTTCCAGAAATGTACTGACACTGATCCTCACCCTTTGGAAGCCATGGCTAAATTGTTCATAGTTGCAGAATAACCTAATTTCACTAATGTATATCACTTCTCCTCTAAGAAGGCCACTGCACAGGACACCAGGCTGGTACTGGGGCCTTGCAGAAATTATATTGGCTACCTCTGGTAAATGCACTCTGGTCTACCTGACGGTTCACTGCTACCCATAACCTTTGGATTTAGAAATTACCCCCAAAGCCTTGTATTGTCTCTTTATATATATGTCCTGTGGCATAATAATTTGTATTGCAGTTCTGAGGTGATTCTGGCCCCAGTTCAGGTTCATTTGCTATGAATTCAAGTAGTCTTGTCACTGAATCATTCTGTCATTCAGGATGCAAGTGCTGAGGATGAAAATGACTTCTGCCCTTTAAGAAGGACAAGTTGTCAAGACAGACGTTTCAGAAGACCTATAATTTATTGGCATAAGGAACCTGCTACATATAGCAAGATCTGCCAAAAGCACATGCAGGTTCATTTGGTTATGTTTCAATAAAATAACAGGGAAAGGTGGGTCATGGAGCAAGGGTCTGTGCTATGTTCTGCATCACAAGTTGTGACCTGTCATTACAGACATCACCATCACATAGATATCTCAACAGAATGTGGTGAAATGTAAGGTACTTTGAGTGCTCAATCTCATGACAATGTATCTGCTTCATAGAGTTTGTGTGTTTTCTCAGGGCATCCTGGTCAGCAAAGCATATATGTAAGGCTTCTTCAATGGTCTATCAATAATTCTGACACAAAGAAGAAATGCAAAGCAATACTTTCCTTTTAAGAATAATTGGATGCCAATTACTGACAAGTGGATATACATTCATTATGTAATTCTTATATCCAAAAGCAAACAATTACACATATAGATAAATATGTGTAGAAAGAAAAGGATGAAGAGATTATGTAATGTAACACCCAAATAATAATGAAAATAAGGCAGATCAGACTTCTCTGTGCTTTGCAAGATCCACCACTGCAGTGATAATCCCTGCTCTTTCTGCTAGCCCTTTTTTATCAAATCTGGCTCTTCAGCAAAGCTAACACAAAGGAACAGGAAGACCTGTTTGACAGTAGATATTAATATCAATATACTAGGAAGAGATATTCAGGAATGCTAGTGGATCAGATACACAGTAAATGGATACTACATTTTTATTTAAAGCTTGCTAAGCCTGAAATTACATTATGAATTGGAGCATCTCTCCTTCCTTCAAAAACCTTATCACATTCTAAGCATGAATAACAGCATGATATCTTCATTTCAACCATTGGCTTCTGTGGCTGTTGGGACTGAAGCTCTGATTAAGTTGGCATTATAAAGAAATTATCTCCCATTTTCTTTCATGTGCCCAGCAGGCCTGCATCACTTATTTTGGCTGTTCTCACTGTCTTATGTTTTCAGACACACTCATTTATCACAAAGCAAGTCACTTTCCTGTTTGTGTTTCCACTTTACTCTAAAGAGCACACAGAGAAACATTACAGGAATGCAGGGTTGCAGCAAATAAATTGTCTGCACTTAGTCTGCAATATGTCTCTACAGCCATTCAGCCTTGTATGATTTCTTGTTGAAGAGATAGAGTTAAAAGGCTTCTTATAAACAATCATTTAATACAGCATTTTCTGATGATGTGGTTCTTTGATCTGTTTTTCTGCTGAGAACTGTAATATATACTATGGAAACTTTATGTTCTTTATAATGAAATGTCTTAAAGTCTCATTTAATAATACAGTTGTCTGTACATCTCAAGATGTATGATGTATGGTAATTTAACTGGAATCAGATCCCCATGAAACTCCCACAAATCTGAAGGTTTCATACCAAAGTAATTAAAAAAATCAACATTTTCCAGCAGGATTGAAGGAAGCATCACAACTTGAGGTGTTCATGAGCTACACTAGCCAAAATCATAGTAATCATTCCATTTATTATGTTTGTTACTGGAACAAAACAGCAGTAGGGCAGAATCTTCTCAGTAGCATTCCTATCTTAACCACTTATATGGTACATTGCCTTCTCTTAAGGAAAAAGTTAAATACATACTGTTCAAAAAACCCACATAAGTTTTTTACTATACTGTAGCTGAATTCTGCTTTTAGTTACCATATGAAGTGATCATCTTTAGCACAGAAGTAGCCTTATAATAGATGGAAAACAAACTCATTTTCCTATGAAATACCTTAGCTCCCATTTATGGCACTGTATATACTTTCTGAATGAAAAAATTATTTGTGATTTGCATTGAGTGAACAATCAGGTTCAATATGACGTATATAGACACCTCCTCATGGTTTTGGCTTCCATTTTCGTTATCTTTTTTTACTATATTATATCATATTTTTACTGTTAAGATCAAATTCAGCTTTTAAAATCGAATCATAGAATCATCAAGGTTGGAAGAGACATTTACAATCATCAAGTCCAACAGTTAACCTGGTACTCCACTGTAACCCCTAAACCCTAAACCATATCCTCCAGTGCCAGGTCCAGAAGCCTCTTAAGCACTTCCAGGGATGGTGACTACACCACTTCCCTGGCAAGCCTATTCCAATGCCAAATACAGGATTCCACTGAGATTGAAATATTTGGGAAACTGCCTGTTGAAGAATTCATCAGAAACCCATGTGTTTGTTTGTTTGGGTTTTTGAATTTTAATATTTTTCCAGAATGAGTCTACTGTAGCCTAAAATTAAAAATAAGTAGTGCAGAAATATTTCAGGTGTCTTTAAGCTCCAGAGTCTCAACAAACTGCAATGCTGTTTTGTCTATTTTTTGTTTCATTCTTCTCTGAGGAGGCAAGATTTCACTGTAATTGTCTACTTTAATGTGGATGGCCTCATTCACAAGACACCAAAGTTTCTGTTTTTCAGGTTGGTTTTGATTTGTTTGTATAAGGTGCACAATTAAAAAAGCAATGGTTTAAAATTGAAAACATCTGACATGAAGCAATAAACCCATACTGTTGTACTCTAATACCTAATACAGAGAATATATTAATGTATAATTTGATTTTGGATTTGTATTTTGTTTTTAGAGTTTGTCTTGAGGAAGTATCATATCAAATAAGAAAATGCCTTAAGGCATTGACAAGGGAAGACATCCCATAGAGCTTCAAATGGATTTTAAATGTTTTTGTCTTCTTTTTCATCTTTGAATATCCAAGGCAATATTCATGCCACCTAAGTTAGAAAAAGCAATACATAAGTACTGAGGCTCCATAATCATCAGTGCAAATAACACCATGTTAAATCAGTGAGTTTTCTATACAGTTAACGAGACAGGCAGAAACTGCTGGATAATGTCTTATAAATTCTCTACATTATTAAGACAGCTGTCTAGAGTTCCCTGTAGGGAACTCAAAAGAGAAGGCAAAATTCTAAGCCCACTGATTTGGGCTGTATGCCTAATATCAGTCTTCTGAAATTCATACAGAAATCTGTGCATAATTTTACTGGGTCCTGAGATGTCACTCTTCAGTTCAAGAGTTCTAAGACAGGGT